>NW_021941519.1:418164-433120 GCF_902148855.1 Sphaeramia orbicularis | reverse complement strand
ACCGGCCCCCCAGAGGTTCTAAAACCGGCCCCCCAGAGGTTCCAAAACTAGCCCACCAAAGGTTCCAAAACTGGCCCCCCAGAGGTTCTAAACCGGCCCCCCAGAGGTTCCAAAACTAGCCCACCAAAGGTTCCAAAACTGGCCCCCCAGAGGTTCTAAAACCGGCCCCCAGAGGTTCTAAACCGGCCCCCCAAAGGTTCTAAAACCGGCCCCCCAGAGGTTCCAAAACTAGCCCACCAAAGGTTCCAAAACTGGCCCCCCAGAGGTTCTAAAACCGGACCCCCAGAGATTCCAAAACTAGCCCACCAAAGGTTCCAACACTGGCCCCCCAGAGGTTCTAAAACCGGCCCCCCAGAGGTTCTAAAACCGGCCCCCCAGAGGTTCTAAACCGGCCCCCCAAAGGTTCTAAAAACCGGCCCCCCAGAGGTTCTAAAACCGGCCCCCCAGAGGTTCCAAAACTAGCCCACCAAAGGTTCCAAAACTGGCCCCCCAGAGGTTCTAAAACCGGCCCCCCCAGAGATTCCAAAACTAGCCCACCAAGGTTCCAAAACTGGCCCCCCAGAGGTTCTAAAACCGGCCCCCCAGAGGTTCTAAAACCGGACCCCCAGAGATTCCAAAACTAGCCCACCAAAGGTTCCAAAACTAGCCCACCAAAGGTTCCAAAACTGGCCCCCCAGAGGTTCTAAAACCGGCCCCCCAGAGGTTCTAAAACCGGCCCCCCAGAGGTTCTAAAACCGGCCCCCCCAGAGGTTCTAAAACCGGCCTGTGGGATGAATTTGCACAGTACAAGTTTGGGCATCAAATTCAAATCCTGTCCTAATAACCTGTAAATAATGACAACACCCATTTTTTCTCTTTCATTTCGTGCAAAAAACATGAAATCATGAAACTCTTTCCATTTCCAAACTCTCCTGTACCAATAAACTGTGACTAACCTGAACAAATGTGTCCAACCTGAAATGTCTGTATTCAAGCCCGGATTAACCATATGGGCAACTGGGCAACTGCCCAGGGGCCCGCGACCTCTGAAGCGCCGTGGGTAGCTCGGGCATAACAAAAATATCTGGTTATCTTTTGCTTGTAAATGAAACTGTCTGCTGGAGCCATTGCACTGCACAGAAACCCTGCTCCTGCTGTCTGTGACCGTGAGCTGAGACCCTCTCCTCATTGGTCAGTCCAAAAAGCGAATCAGCGGTGATGCAAATCAACGTGCGTGCACTGAGCGGGATGTGAGACGTTAAGAACTACGCAACATATGCAGCGTACGCAAATCAAAACATTGCAAACATGGAGAAGCAGCTACGTGGGAGCACCAAACGAAAATTAAAAAAGGAGAGGGACATTAAAAAAGCTGAAAATTTAAAGAACATACCTAAAATAGGTAATTTCTTTACTGAAATTGTCGGTTTTCCATTTGTTTATAGTATTTAGTATATGTAATATTTAGTGTTAAAATGTTTAACCCTTGCCTTGACATGCTTTGAATTGTGATGTGTTTTCTGTTTAAAAGTTAAACTGGGACCAAATGTTTATTTTAGCAGATTATACTACATTATATTTATTTTTTCCTTGTGGTGGCTCCATGAAAATGTTGAGATATGTTTATTGTTGAGAGAAAGCAGATTTCCAGATGTTTACACTGCACTTACTTTAACTCTCTTGTTGAATTCTGAGGTGACAGGGCATTCTGTTTAAAATTCATATCTGATTCTATCAGACTATGTTTGTGTTTAGTCTGTGGGCTTTTTCTGACGATTCAATACATTTGTGTTGGCAAAAAGTGTTTTTAAATAAATACTGGATACTTTGGAAATGGTTTCTTATTTATTTTTTATGAAAATGGAGGACACTTCCCTCTCTTTCTAATGTAGTGGATCAATTTTAGATTATACTGATGCTAATGTGTTTTGTTTTCATATCATCATATGCAAGTGAGTGGCCTTGACAAGAGACTATAGTGGTGCACTTATAGTTCTACGAGCATTTACACATTTGTACATCAAAATGCATTTGATGATAGTTAGGTATTGAAGTATGGGGTATATTTACATATATTCCTGGAATTTATTCTGTATTTTGCCAGATTATAGGGATCCTGGGGTTGTGATGATGGGGCCCTTGAATGTTGTTGCCCAGGGTACAATGAAGTGTTAATCTGGCCCTGTCTGTATTAAATTCAGTCCAGTTTGAACTCTTTTCTTCCTGTTCCTCAGTGTTTAGTGTCTTTGGAGATCTGATCCAGAATGCACATGGACTAATGAGAAGTGGAGGAAGAAGACTGAGAAAACTGTAATCACATTTTCTTAACAAATTTCATTTTTTTCAAGTTATTCACATCGTTTTTTTTTGGGGTTTTTTGGATAGTTTGTAAACGTAAACATTGGCATAACTGAATGTAACTTTTCCTTCATTATTGTCATTACTTATTGGCTGTCATGTTCTTATTGCACTGGTTCGGTCCAGCGCACATTAAATCAGGCTGAATGTGGAACCTGGAAGAACAGGAGTTTAGAACCCTGCTTTAAGACGTTCTGTCAGTTCAGGTGAATATTCTTTTTCTGATTACCAGGAGATATGACAGGGTTTTTCTCCTCTTTGTTTTTTTTATCCAGTTCAAGGCTAACTTCTTTTCATCCCAGCAGTTCTTCACTTGGACCATGTGACGCCTCCTTAACTCCACCGTACAGACGGAACATGTGACCACGGCCTGGATCCGGTCCAAACTCCTGTCATTCAACAGACTGTCCTCGTTCAGCGGATCTGAGCTCCGCTCAGCTGTCTGCACACCAGGCTTCTAATCCAAAACTAACCAAATGACCAAAACTAAAAACATGTTCCTTAACTGAAATAAATACAAATCGGACCAGTGTCCCTGTATCTTAGCGTCCAAATTCAAAGCTTCGGTAAATGTATCCAGATCCATTTCTTCTCCCCCAGTTCTGTGTATTTATTCTATTACAGAAATAGTCCATGTTTTGCTCATATTCAATCAGATCTGTACAAAATTCAAATTCACACTTGATATCATTGATACTGATTTATTGGATCAATCCACTTCCTATCTGTTAGAATGGGAACATTTGTCAAAGTGGCACCAAATCCAGAATCAGATCCGGATCCAAATCATTTCAATCCCTTGTGTTGACATCATCATACAGCAGCTGTAGACCAAGTCTGAAGTCAACCAGAACTGGAGTTTAGGAGAAGAAGACGACTGAAAGATTTGTAACGGACGACAGACGACGACAACAGATGACGATGACAGATGATGACAGACGACGACAGATGACAACAACAGACAACAACAGACAATGACAGACGACAATGACAGATGACAACAGACGACAACAACAGATGACAACAACAGATGACGACAGACAACGACAGACAGATGACAACAACAGACGATAACAACAGACGACAGATGACAACAGACGACAACAACAACAGACGACGACAGACAACGACAGACAGATGACAACAACAGACGACAACAACAGACGACGACAGATGACAACAGACGACAACAACAACAGACGACGACAGACAACGACAGACAGATGACAACAGACGACAACAACAGACGACGACAGATGACAACAGACGACAACAACAACAGACAATGACAGACAACAACGACAGATGAAAACAACAGACGACAACAACAGACGACGACAGATGACGACAGATGACAACAGACGACAACAACAACAGACAACGGCAGATGACGACAACAACAGACGACAACAGATGACAACAGACGACAACAGCAACAGATGACGGCAGATGACGACAACAACAGACGACAACAACAACAGACGACAGACAACAACAGACGACAGACAACAACAGACGATGACAGACGGTGACAGACGATGACACCGGATGCTGCATGACGACAATAGCTTACGGCCTGTCGGCCGCTAAGCTAAAATCTATAACTAAAAGAAAAAAAAACATAACTAACTGAAACTGTATTGTGTGTTTACAAAACTAACTAAAACGGATAAAAATTCTGGGGGGCACCCTAAAGATGGAAGTGGGGGGGGGGGTCTCCCTCCTACTCAAACCTTGTACCAGTGGAAAAGACAAAGCTGTTCCACTTGTGTTCATATGAACTTAACGGAACCTCTGACACGTGAATGCGCTGAGGTTTGGATGGAAGAGCGCAGTTTTTTACTGATCGTTAACAGGACAGTGTGGACAGAAAAACTATTAAATACTGAACCCTTTCATGCATGAATTATGAGAACCTTAGTCGACATTTCTTTTCCTGAGTGTTTTTATTCTTCTTTCGGCATGAAAAAAACAATGTGATTGAAATGTTTTATGGACCTTTTTTTCATGGTGTTACAAAAATGTCCTCTCAGCTGGACACCATGTGTTTAATGTTTGAAGCAAAGAAACGTGTATTTAAAACCCATCATCACAAACTGTTCAACTGTGTGAAAACTATGGAATAAAAACATTTTAATGCACCTGATCTGATGTTTTCTCATATCTTAACATACTCTAATACTAGTTATTACTCACTTTATGAAGATAATATGCAAAAAAAAAGAAAAAAAAAACTTTCAGAGTATGAAAACTGTTAATTACAGTCTTGTAACAATTACCAATTGATTTCCACTCAAACCTGTTCGTGCAGATCAGGTTTATCTAGAACAGCACAGTTACAGTAAAGGTGTGAATGTCAGTGGGTTATTATGGGATGGTGCATTACTGTCCACTGTGTTGGCTGATATGGAACTGAAACAACCAAACCATGAATATACAAGAGAACAGCTGGAGAAGAACTGACCACTGGACTGACCACTGGACTGACCACTGAGCATGAAAGGGTTAAAGGGAAATCAAACAAACAAACCAAAAACAACAACAGAGTATTGACAAACAACAACAACATCATATTACAATGAAAAGGATATTAAAAGTAAATGTAAGCAGCTGTCTGTGATCAGCCTGTTTAGTAAACAGGAGCTGGACAAGACAAAAAATAAAAGGCTTTTCATATTTTCTTCAGTGTGAAACTTCTGATATAAAATCTAAAGATGTAAACTTTGTCCAACTCATGTTTTCCTGAATGTGTGAGGCACAGTTCGAACAGTTTTGGATTTTTCATTCTAGTTTAGTTTGATTTAGTTTGGACTTTTTTTTTCTGTAATTCAGTTCATTTTAATTAATTTTTAGAGCAGGTTTGATAGTTTTATTAGTTTTCACTTTTTTCTAAATGCTTAGTTGTAGTTCAGTTGTAGTTCAGTTGTAGTTCAGTTATAGTTCAGTTGTAGTTTAGTTGTAGTTTAGTTCAGTTGTAGTTCAGTTGTAGTTTAGTTGTAGTTTAGTTGTAGTTCAGTTGTAGTTTAGTTGTAGTTCAGTTGTAGTTTAGTTCAGTTGTAGTTCAGTTGTAGTTTAGTTGTAGTTTAGTTGTAGTTCAGTTGTAGTTTAGTTCAGTTGTAGTTCAGTTGTAGTTTAGTAGTAGTTCAGTTGTAGTTCAGTTGTAGTTTAGTTGTAGTTCAGTTGTAGTTCAGTTGTAGTTCAGTTATAGTTCAGTTGTAGTTTAGTTGTAGTTTAGTTCAGTTGTAGTTCAGTTGTAGTTTAGTTGTAGTTCAGTTGTAGTTTAGTTCAGTTGTAGTTCAGTTGTAGTTTAGTTTAGTTGTAGTTCAGTTGTAGTTCAGTTGTAGTTTAGTTGTAGTTTAGTTCAGTTGTAGTTCAGTTGTAGTTTAGTTGTAGTTTAGTTGTAGTTTAGTTGTAGTTCAGTTGTAGTTTAGTTCAGTTGTAGTTCAGTTGTAGTTTAGTAGTAGTTCAGTTGTAGTTCAGTTGTAGTTTAGTTGTAGTTTAGTTCAGTTGTAGTTCAGTTGTAGTTTAGTTGTAGTTCAGTTGTAGTTTAGTTCAGTTGTAGTTCAGTTGTAGTTCAGTTGTAGTTTAGTTGTAGTTCAGTTGTAGTTCAGTTGTAGTTTAGTAGTAGTTCAGTTGTAGTTTAGTTGTAGTTCAGTTGTAGTTCAGTTGTAGTTCAGTTGTAGTTTAGTTGTAGTTTAGTTGTAGTTCAGTTGTAGTTCAGTGGTCTCTTTTCTCTTCTTCTCTGTGCTCCTATTCAAATCAATCCCAGACAGGACTCTGCTGCTTTAGTCTCCATGTTTCCAGGTAGAGTGGGGACCAGAAGACGACTGGAAACCACAAGTGAACACAAGTGACGGAGCAAAAAGTGTCGTATGGAGACAGCACAGAAAACTGAGAGAGACAAAGAAATCCATTGAACATCAATCTGACATTGACAAAGACCAAAACCAAGGGAATTTGATCCAGAATTTGTATCTGTTTTAGTTAGTTTAGTAAACACACAATACAGTTTCAGTTAGTTATGTTTTTTTTCTTTTAATTCTAGTTTTTATTTATTTCAGTTAATGAAAATGTTTTTACAGTTGTAGTTTTGGTCATTTGGTTCGTTTTCATTAACAATAATAACCTTGATTTGACCACCTGACAGGACCACAGGTCTGTGGACATGGACACGTGGACATGTCCAGATGGGGGTCAGAGGGAGGACAAAGCAGGAGCACAGGGGAAGGGCAGCGCTGTGAATACCCATGTGACCCACGCCCACACACACGCCTACGCCTACGCCTACGCCCACACCCACACCGTTGCCTGGTAACGCCTACACAACCCTCAGCAGCTCAGATGGAAATGATGTCCAGTTCCCAGAAGGAGCAGGAGGAGGAGGAGGAGAAGGAGGAAGAGGAGAAGGAGGAAGAGGAAGAGGAGAAGGAGGAAGAGGAGGAGGAGGAGGAGGAGGAGGAGGAGGAGGAGGAGGAGGAGGAGCAGGAGCGATGAAGACAAACACCCATTCACTGTGGGCCTGGGTGTTCTACTGCTACCATTCACATACTGTAACCCAGGACTAGGAACAGGATCAGGTGTCATACCTGCAGCCAGACGTTAGTCTGGTTTTGTCTGTCTTTTATGTTTTGTTTGTCACTTCCTGTTTTATTTTGTTAAGTTTCCCCTCATGTGTCTTGTCTGTCGTCTTTACTTCCTGTTCCCTGTTCATTCTCACCTCTCACCTGATTACCTGTCTCCGCCCTGATTTGCTCCACCTGTGTCTAGTTGTCTTCCCTCCCTTTTGTGTATTTAAACCCTGTCTCTTCCTCCTGTCAGACGCCAGTTTGTAACTCCAGTAGTTCTTACCAGCGTTTTGACCTCGTTTGTTCGTTTGCCTGCCTGTTTTTGACCTGTTTTGGATTCCTCGGTTTCTCGTCTTCTGCCTGATCCCTGTCGGTTTTGTCTGCCTCATCTGATATCTGGTTTTGACCTTCTCGCTCTGACTACCGGTACGTGAGTTTTGCCTTGTCCTTATGTCCTGTTGCTCGATTGTTAGCCTGCCTGTGCATGACCTGTTTCCGTCCCTGACCTCCCTTTGCTTTTCCCCAGTCGGGGAAAATACTCCTAACACCGCTCGGGGAGACGGGCTGTCGCCCTCGATCCGGAGGACGAATCAGAGGAGGAAATCTCCAACCATTATCCTCAAGATTCTGTCACTCATAATATTATTTCACCTGTGTGTGAATAATAAACCTTTTGGAACTAATTTTTGGTGTCTGAGTTCTGCATTTGGATTCTGTGTTTGTACTAATGTTATCACATCAGGGTCAGTGTTAGGGTCAGGGTCAGGGGTCACAGTCAGTGTTAGGGTCAGGGGTCAGGGTCAGGGGTCACGGTCAGTGTTAGGGTCAGGGTCAGGGGTCAGGCTCAGGGGTCAGGATCAGGGTCAGGGCTCAGGGTCAGGGCTCAGGGTCAGGGCTCAGGGTCAAGGTCAGGGCTCAGGGGTCAGGATCAGGGTCAGTGGTCAGGGTCAAGGTCAGGGTCAGGGGTAAGGGTCAAGGTCAGGGTCAGGGGTCAGGGTCGGGATCAGGGTCAGGGTCAGTGGTCAGGGTCAGGGGTCAGGCTCAGGGGTCAGGGCTCAGGGGTCAGAGTCAGGGTCAGGGGTCAGGCTCAGGGGTCAGGGTCAGGGCTCAGGGTCAGGGGTCAGGGTCAAGGTCAGGGTCAGGGTCGGGATCAGGGTCAGGCTCAGGGCTCAGGGTCAGGGGTCAGGCTCAGGGGTCAGGGCTCAGGGTCAGGGCTCAGGGTCAGGGGTCAGGGCTCAGGGTCAGGGGTCAGGGTCAGGGCTCAGGGTCAGGGGTCTTACTCTGGTTTTCCTTTGGCCTGACAGGTCAGTTCCAGGTTCTCTCCTTCTCTGGTCAGACCCTGAGGAAATTCAACCACGATTTTCACCTCTGGTTTGTCTGGAAAAAAAAGACAAAGACATTTCAGACGTTAAACAGACGTTAAACACACTAACCCTAACCCTAACCCCCCCCATCCTATACGAGTGTAGAAGTGACCCTTCTACACTTCTACCCTTCTACGACCCTTCTTCTGGGGTCATTCAGGTGGACAGTCAACCACCACAGCAGGACTTCACATCACCTGTATATGACCTGTATATGGAAACGGTCTGGAATAGGACCTGGTACCAGAGTGGAAACAGTCTGGAATGGGACCTGGTACCAGAGTGGAAAGGGTCTGGAATAGGACCTGGTACCAGAGTGGAAACGGTCTGGAATAGGACCTGGTACCAGAGTGGAAACGGTCTGGAATAGGACCTGGTACCAGAGTGGAAACGGTCTGGAATGGGACCTGGTACCAGAGTGGAAAGGGTCTGGAATAGGACCTGGTACCAGAGTGGAAAGGGTCTGGAATAGGACCTGGTACCAGAGTGGAAAGGGTCTGGAATAGGACCTGGTACCAGAGTGGAAAGGGTCTGGAATAGGACCTGGTACCAGAGTGGAAAGGGTCTGGAATAGGACCTGGTACCAGAGTGGAAACAGTCTGCAATAGGACCTGGTACCAGAGTGGAAACAGTCTGGAATAGGACCTGGTACCAGAGTGGAAACGGTCTGGAATAGGACCTGGTACCAGAGTGGAAACGGTCTGGAATAGGACCTGGTACCAGAGTGGAAAGGGTCTGGAATAGGACCTGGTACCAGAGTGGAAAGGGTCTGGAATAGGACCTGGTACCAGAGTGGAAAGGGTCTGGAATAGGACCTGGTACCAGAGTGGAAAGGGTCTGGAATAGGACCTGGTACCAGAGTGGAAACAGTCTGGAATAGGACCTGGTACCAGAGTGGAAACGGTCTGGAATAGGACCTGGTACCAGAGTGGAAACGGTCTGGAATAGGACCTGGTACCAGAGTGGAAACAGTCTGGAATAGGACCTGGTACCAGAGTGGAAAGGGTCTGGAATAGGACCTGGTACCAGAGTGGAAAGGGTCTGGAATAGGACCTGGTACCAGAGTGGAAACGGTCTGGAATAGGACCTGGTACCAGAGTGGAAACGGTCTGGAATAGGACCTGGTACCAGAGTGGAAACGGTCTGGAATGGGACCTGGTACCAGAGTGGAAACGGTCTGGAATGGGACCTGGTACCAGAGTGGAAAGGGTCTGGAATAGGACCTGGTACCAGAGTGGAAACGGTCTGGAATAGGACCTGGTACCAGAGTGGAAAGGGTCTGGAATAGGACCTGGTACCAGAG
Organism: Sphaeramia orbicularis; assembly: GCF_902148855.1. Classification (NCBI taxonomy): domain Eukaryota; kingdom Metazoa; phylum Chordata; class Actinopteri; order Kurtiformes; family Apogonidae; genus Sphaeramia; species Sphaeramia orbicularis. The sequence continues at coordinate 423,551 of NW_021941519.1, read as the reverse complement.
TGGAAAGGGTCTGGAATAGGACCTGGTACCAGAGTGGAAACAGTCTGGAATAGGACCTGGTACCAGAGTGGAAACGGTCTGGAATAGGACCTGGTACCAGAGTGGAAACGGTCTGGAATGGGACCTGGTACCAGAGTGGAAAGGGTCTGGAATAGGACCTGGTACCAGAGTGGAAAGGGTCTGGAATGGGACCTGGTACCAGAATGAAGTTGAGTCAGTTCCACGTAGAGGAAACGCAGCAATAGCGATGCGGTGCGTTCCTTCTGTGTCGTCCGCTCAGAGTCACTGATAAACTCGCTGTTGTGTGTTGTCCGGTCAAACTCCTGCTGAATTTTTACGTCGTCCACCAAAGGCTGAATCTGCCGACTGGTGCAGTTTTACAGTTTACTGTCATCATGTGGATTCACCTACCGACAGATTTACTGGAAAAGGGCGGGGCAACCAGACCACTCTGACCAATCAGAGGTCTGCAGTGTTTACACAGTGTCACCTTCAGTATCTGGTCCCCAGTCCTGGAACCTCAGCAGAGGAGGTACCAAAAAACTAGTATCACGTACCAGACTCAAAAAACTAGTACCAGGTACCAAGGTTATTATCATCGAGGAAAACTAACGAAATGACCAAAACTAGAACTGTAAAAACATTTTCACTAACTGAAATAAATAAAAACTATAGTTAAAAAAAAACAAAACAAAAAACAAAAACCATAACTAACTGAAACTGTATTGTGTGTTTACTAAACTAACTAAAACAGATACAAATTCTGGATCAAATTCCCTTGGTTTTGGTCTTTGTCAATGTCAGATTGATGTTAAATGGATTTCTTTGTCTCTCTCAGTTTTCTGTGCTGTCTCCATACGACACTTTTTGCTCCGTCACTTGTGTTCACTTGTGGTTTCCAGTCGTCTTCTGGTCCCCACTCTACCTGGAAACATGGAGACTAAAGCAGCAGAGTCCTGTCTGGGATTGATTTGAATAGGAGCACAGAGAAGAAGAGAAAAGAGACCACTGAACTACAACTGAACTACAACTGAACTACAACTGAACTACAACTAAACTAAACTACAACTGAACTACAACTAAACTACAACTGAACTACAACTGAACTAAAACTAAACTACAACTGAACTACAACTGAACTACAACTAAACTACAACTGAACTAAAACTAAACTACAACTGAACTACAACTAAACTACAACTAAACTACAACTACAACTGAACTACAACTAAAACTAAACTACAACGAAACTACAACTGAACTACAACTGAACTAAAACTAAACTACAACTGAACTACAACTGAACTACAACTAAAACTAAACTACAACTGAACTAAAACTAAACTACAACTGAACTAAAACTAAACTACAACTAAACTACAACTAAAACTAAACTACAATTAAACTACAACTGAACTACAACTGAACTACAACTGAACTACAACTAAACTACAACTAAAACTAAACTACAACTAAACTACAACTGAACTACAACTGAACTAAAACTAAACTACAACTGAACTACAACTGAACTACAACTAAAACTAAACTACAACTAAACTACAACTGAACTACAACTGAACTAAAACTAAACTACAACTGAACTACAACTAAACTACAACTAAAACTAAACTACAACAAAACTACAACTAAACTACAACTGAACTACAACTAAAACTAAACTACAACAAAACTACAACTAAACTACAACTGAACTACAACTAAAACTAAACTACAACTAAACTACAACTGAACTACAACTAAAACTAAATTACAACAAAACTACAACAAAACTACAACTAAACTACAACTGAACTACAACTAAACTAAAACTAAACTACAACTGAACTACAACTAAAACTAAACTACAACTAAACTACAACAAAACTACAACTGAACTACAACTAAACTACAACTAAACTACAACTGAACTACAACTGAACTACAACTAAACTACAACTGAACTACAATTAAACTACAACTGAACTACAACTGAACTAAAACTAAACTACAACTGAACTACAACTGAACTAAAACTAAACTACAACTGAACTACAACTAAACTACAACTAAAACTAAACTACAACTAAACTACAACTGAACTACAACTGAACTAAAACTAAACTACAACTGAACAACAACTGAACTACAACTAAACTACAACTAAAACTAAACTACAACAAAACTACAACTAAACTACAACTGAACTACAACTAAAACTAAACTACAACTAAACTACAACAAAACTACAACTAAACTACAACTGAACTACAACTAAACTAAAACTAAACTACAACTGAACTACAACTAAAACTAAACTACAACAAAACTACAACTAAACTACAACATAACTACAACTAAAACTAAACTACAACTGAACTACAACTAAAACTAAACTACAACTAAACTACAACTGAACTACAACTAAACTAAAACTAAGCATTTAGAAAATAATGAAAACTAATAAAAACTATCAAACCTGCTTTAAAAACTAATTAAAACAAACAGAATTAGAGAAAAAAAAAGTCCAAACTGAATAAAACTAAACTCGAATGAAAAATCCAGAACTATTAGAACCTTGTCAGGTACCAGATTCCAGGTCCTTTTTCGTAATGGAAACACAAAAAGGTCGAGTCGAGTCAAGCCGGTACCACAAAGTGGAAGTGGGACATTCCAGAGGCCTAACTCTGGGTGTTGTGGTCTTGTTGGTCCTAGTCCAGCTCCAGTACTTACACTGCACCTCCAGGTACTTCTGGGCCTGGAAGTCCTTAACCGCTGGGTGATCGATGATGCAGCGCAGTGGGACTCCGTCATCTTCTCTGCTGACGGTGAAGGTCAGCCGGCTGGTCACTGTGTACATACGGTCATAACTGAGCTCCACTTTAGGCTTACCTGAGGAAACAGAAAAGACAGACAGGTTTAGACTGGACTGGACTGGACTGGACTAGACTGGACTGGACTGGACTGGACAGGGGGGGGCAGGTTTGACTGGACTGTCCGGGGGGGGGGGGTCAGGTTGGACTGGACTGGACAGGGGGGGGTCTGGTTCAGTCTGACCCAGAACCAGGACACGTTTGTTTGGATGAAACCGAACCTTCACAAACATTTGGTGTTCGATCAAAGGTCAAGGTCAACTTTATTCTCCCCAAGGGGCAGTTTGTTCCACAGCCAGCAGTTTCACACCGACAACAAACCAACAATAAATACAATAAATAATCCATTAAAAACAACAGCACCAACATTACAAAGAATTATTCAGCAGAACAATGGCTGTCGGAACCAAAGAATTCCTCATCCTCTTGGTCCTGCATTTAGGAACACTGTATCTGCGACCTGATGGAAGACACCTGAACTCATCATAAAGGGGATGACTGGGATCGTCCAGGACTGACTGAGCCTTCTTCAGAGTCTGCCTCTGCTACAACACAGTCAGGTCAGGAGAATTAAGAGGAAGTCCCTCAGTCTTAGGTGAGTCAATGTTGCTTCCACAGATCAGTTGAAGAAAAAAAGACGATCAACACAATAAACACTTGTTAAAGACGACCGCACCGCACCGCACCGCACCGCACCGCACCGCTGCGCCAGACACCAACCAATGGACCATTCAGACCCGACTGCTGTGGTTCAGGTGGAACCGATTCAGGTGGTCTGGACCCACATCAGCTGAGGACACAACACAGGGTTGGACAAAAACCACACAAACACAGGGGGGACACTGTGGTCCTGAGGGGACACTGTGGTCCAGAGGGGACACTGTGGTCCAGAGGGGATGCTGTGGTCCAGAGGGGATGCTGTGGTCCAGAGGGGACACTGTGGTCCTGAGGGGGCACTGTGGCCCAGAGTGGACCACTGTGGTCCATTCTGGTCCACTGTGGTCCACTGTGGTCCACTCTGGTCCACTGTGGTCCATTCTGGTCCACTGTGGTCCATTCTGGTCCACTGTGGTCCACTCTGGTCCACTCTGTTCCACTGTGGTCCACTCTGGTCCACTGTGGTCCACTCTGGTCCACTGTGGTCCACTCTGGTCCACTGTGGTCCATTCTGGTCCACTGTGGTCCACTCTGGTCCACTGTGGTCCACTCTGGTCCACTGTGGTCCATTCTGGTCCACTGTGGTCCATTCTGGTCCACTGTGGTCCACTCTGGTCCACTGTGGTCCACTCTGGTCCACTGTGGTCCACTCTGGTCCACTGTGGTCCACTGTGGTCCACTCTGGTCCACTGTGGTCCATTCTGGTCCACTGTGGTCCACTGTGGTCCACATATTACTCATGTATAACCTCTATATCATCGGTCAACTCTCAGTCAAACTCCACTGTTTTTTTTTGGGTTTTTTTTTCTTCCAAAATCTCAGAAACAGTTTTGAAGATCCTTGAGCTTTGCCCTGTACCAAAAAAAAAAAAAAAAAAAAAAAAACAGAACAAAAAAAACTAATTCAGATCTTTGTGTTGGACTTTGGTTTATGTAGAATTATATTTGTGCCAGTTTCTTGAGCGAGCAATAATAGATTCTGAGCACACAATGAGAGATTTTGAGCACATAAAAATATATTTTGCGAGCACATCAATTCTATTTCAAAAAGAAATTACACTTGAGCAAACAAAAATCGATACTGTGCTCCATAAATGCGTTTGCGTGTTAGTTTTACTCATAATGTTCTCTCACAAATTCTTTCCATGGCGCACAAACAGAGCGCTGCGCTCGCTCACTTTCCCCTTCCCTCTCTCGCTCAACCTCCCTCTCCCTGCGCGCTCAGGTTGTCGTGTCCGCACGCTCAACTTGACACACATTACAATTGTGCCACAAAACCAACCAATCGGAGAGCTTGTGGAAGTACACTCTGATTGGCTGTTCGCTCTCCAAATAGCTCGCTAGTTACATTTACCCGAAAAAAAGCGCTCAATGAGACAGACACGGACCGGAAGAGGAGGAACTGATTCTACACAAACTTTGGTCAGTATTTATTATTATTAGGATTATTGTCTCGGGTAAATGTAACTAGCGAGCTAATTGGAGAGCGAACAGCCAATCAGAGTGTACTTCCACAAGCTCTCCGATTGGTTGGTTTTGTGGCACAATTGTAATGTGTGTCAAGTTGAGCGTGCGGACACGGCAACCTGAGCGCGCAGGGAGAGGGAGGTTGAGCGAGAGAGGGAAGGGGAAAGTGAGCGAGCGCAGCGCTCTGTTTGTGCGCCACGGAAAGAATTTGTGAGAGAACATTATGAGTAAAACTAACATGCAAACGCATTTATGGAGCACAGTATCGATTTTTGTTTGCTCAAGCGTGATTTCTTTTTGAAATAGAATTGATGTGCTCGCAAAATATATTTTTATGTGCTCAAAATCTCTCATTGTGTGCTCAGAATCTATTATTGCTCGCTCAAGAAAC
>NW_021941519.1:380664-413164 GCF_902148855.1 Sphaeramia orbicularis | reverse complement strand
CAGGGGTTTCAGCAGGGGGTCACAGGGGGCAGAATCACCCCCTGTCATCCGGCAAACCAGGGTCAAACAGCTGATAAGGAGTGGTGACAGGAAGAACAGGTGACTGTTGTGAGGAAGGACACAGGTGTTGGCCCAGACATGTCCAAGGAAAAGAATCAGCTGTGTTTCATCTGTCTGACAGAAGAAAAGGAAATGTGGGGAAGCTGTGTGATGGTGCAAAGACCCCAGAGGTGCAGCTGACGGTCCCAAAAACGACTTCAACTTGGACCTCAGCGGACAAACGTCAGCTGATAGAAGTGGACCCGTGGGTGCAGCCGGTGTCCAGAAGGACGGACGGTCCCCACGTCTCCTGGAAACGGAAGAGGATTCAAGCACAGATCCACAGCAGTAGTCTGAATGAGCCATGAATGAACCACAGGCAACTGTGCAGCAACATCAAACTATTCCAGTCCAGGTCAAAGTTAGGCTCCGTAAAAATACCATAAATGTCTTTCAGATGCAGACGAGCAGAAGAAAACCCATTTGAATTCATCTGTGGTTAGGTTAGCTTTAGCTTTTTTTCAGCGTGTGATGGCCACGCCCACCAAGGTTATTATCGTTAACGAAAACTTAACGAAATGACATAATCTAGAATTGAAAAAAACATTTTCCTTAACTGAAATAAATAAAAACTATAATTAAAAGAACAGAAAAAAAACATAACTAACTGAAACTGTATTGTGTCTATAAAACTAACTAAAACACATAAAAATTCTGGATTAAATTCCCTTGGTTTTGGTCTTTGTCAGATTGATGTTAAATGGATTTCTTTGTCTCTCTCAGTTTTCTGTGCTGTCTCCATACGACACTTTTTGCTCCGTCACTTGTGTTCACTTGTGGTTTCCAGTCGTCTTCTGGTCCCCACTCTACCTGGAAACATGGAGACTAAAGCAGCAGAGTCCTGTCTGGGATTGATTTGAATAGGAGCACAGAGAAGAAGAGAAAAGAGACCACTGAACTACAACTGAACTATAACTGAACTACAACTAAACTACAACTAAACTACAGCTGAACTACAACTAAACTACAACTGAACTACAACTGAACTACAACTAAACTACAACTGAACTACAGCTGAACTACAACTAAACTACAACTGAACTACAACTGAACTACAACTAAACTACAACTGAACTACAGCTGAACTACAACTAAACTACAACTGAACTATAACTGAACTACAACTAAACTACAACTAAACTACAGCTGAACTACAACTAAACTACAACTGAACTACAACTGAACTACAACTAAACTACAACTGAACTACAGCTGAACTACAACTAAACTACAACTGAACTACAACTGAACTACAGCTGAACTACAACTGAACTACAACTAAACTACAACTGAACTACAACTGAACTACAACTAAACTACAACTGAACTACAGCTGAACTACAACTAAACTACAACTGAACTACAACTGAACTACAACTGAACTACAACTGAACTACAACTAAACTACAACTGAACTACAACTAAACTACAACTAAACTACAAGTGAACTACAACTGAACTACAACTAAACTACAACTGAACTACAACTGAACTACAGCTGAACTACAACTAAACTACAACTGAACTACAACTGAACTACAACTAAACTACAACTGAACTACAGCTGAACTACAACTAAACTACAACTGAACTACAACTGAACTACAACTGAACTACAACTAAACTACAACTAAACTACAAGTGAACTACAACTGAACTACAACTAAACTACAACTGAACTACAACTGAACTACAACTGAACTACAACTAAACTACAACTGAACTACAACTAAACTAAACTACAACTGAACTACAACTAAACTACAACTAAACTACAAGTGAACTACAACTGAACTACAACTAAACTACAACTGAACTACAACTAAACTACAACTGAACTACAACTGAACTACAACTAAACTACAACTGAACTATAACTGAACCACAACTGAACTGAACTACAACTGAACTACAACTGAACTAAAACTAAACTACAACTGAACTACAACTAAACTACAACTGAACTACAACTGAACTACAACTAAACTACAACTGAACTAAAACTGAACTACAACTGAACTACAACTAAACTACAACTGAACTACAACTGAACTACAACTGAACTACAACTAAACTACAACTAAACTACAACTGAACTAAAACTGAACTACAACTGAACTACATCTGAACTACAACTTAACTAAACTCCAACTAAACCAAACTACAACTGAACTACAACTAAACTACAACTAAACTACACCTGAACTACAACTGAACTACAACTAAACTACAACTGAACTACAACTAAACTACAACTGAACTACAACTGAACTACAACTAAACTACAACTGAACTACAACTGAACTACAACTGAACTACAGCTGAACTACAACTGAACTACAACTAAACTACAACTGAACTACAACTGAACTACAACTAAACTACAACTGAACTACAGCTGAACTACAACTAAACTACAACTGAACTACAACTGAACTACAACTGAACTACAGCTGAACTACAACTGAACTACAACTAAACTACAACTGAACTACAACTAAACTACAACTAAACTACAAGTGAACTACAACTGAACTACAACTAAACTACAACTGAACTACAACTAAACTACAACTGAACTACAACTAAACTAAACTACAACTGAACTACAACTAAACTACAACTAAACTACAAGTGAACTACAACTGAACTACAACTAAACTACAACTGAACTACAACTAAACTACAACTGAACTACAACTGAACTACAACTAAACTACAACTGAACTACAACTGAACTACAACTAAACTACAACTGAACTAAAACTGAACTACAACTGAACTACAACTAAACTACAACTGAACTACAACTGAACTACAACTAAACTACAACTGAACTAAAACTGAACTACAACTGAACTACAACTAAACTACAACTGAACTAAAACTGAACTACAACTGAACTACAACTAAACTACAACTGAACTACAACTGAACTACAACTGAACTACAACTAAACTACAACTGAACTACAACTGAACTACAACTAAACTAAAACTGAACTACAACTGAACTACAACTAAACTACAACTGAACTACAACTAAACTACAACTGAACTAAAACTGAACTACAACTGAACTACATCTGAACTACAACTTAACTAAACTCCAACTAAACCAAACTACAACTGAACTACAACTAAACTACAACTAAACTACACCTGAACTACAACTGAACTACAACTAAACTACAACTAAACTACAACTGAACTACAACTGAACTACAACTAAACTACAACTAAACTACAACTGAACTACAACTAAACTACAACTGAACTAAAACTGAACTACAACTAAACTACAACTGAACTAAAACTGAACTACAACTGAACTACAACTAAACTAAAACTGAACTACAACTGAACTACAACTAAACTACAACTGAACTACAACTAAACTACAACTGAACTAAAACTGAACTACAACTGAACTACAACTAAACTACAACTAAACTACAACTGAACTACAACTGAACTACAACTAAACTACAACTGAACTAAAACTGAACTACAACTAAACTACAACTGAACTAAAACTGAACTACAACTGAACTACAACTAAACTAAAACTGAACTACAACTGAACTACAACTAAACTACAACTGAACTACAACTAAACTACAACTGAACTAAAACTGAACTACAACTGAACTACATCTGAACTACAACTTAACTAAACTCCAACTAAACCAAACTACAACTGAACTACAACTAAACTACAACTGAACTACAACTGAACTACAACTAAACTAAACTAAACTACAACTAAACTACAACTGAACTAAAACTAAACTACAACTAAACTACAACTGAACTAAAACTAAACTACAACTGAACTAAAACTAAACTACAACTGAACTACAACTAAACTACAACTGAACTACAACTAAAATACAACTGAACTACAACTGAACTACAACTAAAATACAACTGAACTACAACTAAACTACAACTGAACTACAACTAAAATACAACTGAACTACAACTAAACTACAACTGAACTACAACTAAAATACAACTGAACTACAACTAAACTAAAACTAAACTACAACTAAATTACAACTAAACTAAACTCCAACTAAACTAAACTAAAACTAAACTACAACTAAACTAAAACTAAAACTCCAACTAAACTCCAACTAAAACTAAACTCCAACTAAACTCCAACTAAACTAAACTAAAACTAAACTAAAACTAAACTCCAACTAAACTAAACTAAAACTAAACTAAAACTAAACTCCAACTAAACTAAACTAAAACTAAACTAAAACTAAACTCTAACTAAACTAAACTAAAACTAAACTAAAACTAAACTCCAACTAAACTAAAACTAAACTAAAACTAAACTCCAACTAAACTAAACTAAAAGTACACTAAAACTAAACTCCAACTAAACTAAAAGTAAACTAAAACTAAACTCCAACTAAACTAAACTAAAACTACACTAAAACTAAACTACAACTAAGCATTTAGAGAAAAATGAAAACTAATAACAACTATCAAACCTGCTCTAAAAATGAATTAAAATGAACTAAATTAGAGAAAAAAAATCCAAACTAAATAAAACTAAACTAGAATGAAAAATCCAAAACTATTCGAACCTTGGTCACCACACTCACAAAACACCAAAACCACCACATATTGAGTCATGTTGAACTGCAGTCACTTGGTTTACATACAACACTCTCTGTTTTTTGGTGTAGAACTGGTTCATTCACACTTTGATCACACACTGGCACTAGATGGAACCTGCACATGGAGTTTACATTGGTTGTCATTTTGCTATTCATTCTTTTTTTTTTTTTTTCTTTGAGTTACCATCTGCTGGGGGGCATTTCCTGCTGCAGACCCAAGACAGGTCTGAGGGCGGAGCAAGGCTTTATGCTGAAGCCCCTCCCATGGACCAGACTAAAGGCGGCCATACACTGTGCGATTATTTCGATCGTTGCACGCAGCTCCATCTCAAACTGTGCGAATCAGTCGTACAGTCAGGCTCACAATTCCTGTTCTCACACTGTACGGACCGACGCTCGTATGCGACCTGACTGCTCACACTGTAGGACCATACACCACAGGACGCACCACACGTTTGAGTGTTGTATCCGGAAATACAACGTTAAAATACCAAGGAATCCGAGAAAGTGCATAGACGATTGTGTATTGGCGTGAGCCACGAAATGGTAGTGCTAAACAAAAACCAACGAGCTGCTTTGGTAACATGTGCCATTATCTGTGAGGAATCAAAAAAGAAGAAAAGACAACGATGTGTTTGGTGCAGGCATTGGTTGTCCAGACGTGGACAGTATAGGCTGTCAATCTTAAAGCAAAGAGAACTAGAGGTACGCTGCAACAGCTAAACTGCACTAGGACAACAGACAGCTACTGTTAGCTTGTACGCTACTGTACGCGTCTGTGTTGGCGCATGCACAGTGTGAGAATTTGAGGCACATCGGTTCGTGGCGCTGCTTTGACAGTACGATACACTCACGAGGAGCGAGCAGGATTTCAAACAGCTCCGTTTTCCTTGCGAACACACGATTGCTGGTTGTGAGGTGGTTGTGAGGTGCTAATCGCTTCTCTTTACCCCAAGTACACTGCACCAAGCACCACACACGATTAGAGGCACATCGGCCTGATCCCAGAAAGAGTCGCACGAGTGAGAAATCGTCTCTAAACTCGCACAGTGTAAGGCCGCCTTAAGAGCTTGTACATCGGGGGGGGTTCTGTCTTTTTCCGTTCCCCTGTGTGTGAACTGTGGTTGGATCCATTAGTCTACATGGTGTCCCAGTGTCTCAGTCTGGCAGCTCTGTTAGTTGACTACATGTTTACTTTTATTAGCATTCTTCTTCAGTACAGTTCTATTTTATTGACTTCTTTTAAGGGCCCTATTACTCTGATTTCAGTTAGCTGTTTTGTAAAGATATTTTTCCAGGAAATAAATGCCTTTTGCTAGTGATGGTGAGATGAAGCCTCATGAGGCATGGAACCACTGGAGCCTGTTGGTTCCAGAAAGGGTTCATTTGTGGAAGCTTCATGTGCACATGAAACCACCTACTGTCCATGTGTAGAACCACAGAATGGGGGATGCATTGAATGTTTGTGTCTGTTCTGGCTCTGTGGAATGACTATGAATACCAAAAAATGCATGACCAAATAATTTCTCTACATATATTATCACATATGTATAATCAAATATTTTTGAATGTGTTCTGTGTGTGAAAATTTCCCCCAAATGGTAGGATCATATGTGGGAGGTTGTGTATTTTTTTTTTTTTTCTGTCACTTTAGGAAAGTGTCATGGACTGAAACAGGCAGAGGATACTGAACATGTTTGCGGAACAAGGAAGAGAACACTGAACATGTTTATGGAACTAGGAAGAGAACACTGAACATGTTTATGGAACTAGGAAGAGAACACTGAACATGTTTGTGGAACTAGGAAGAGAACACTGAACATGTTTATGGAACTAGGAAGAGAACACTGAACATGTTTGTGGAACTAGGAAGAGAACACTGAACATGTTTATGGAACTAGGAAGAGAACACTGAACATGTTTGTGGAACTAGGAAGAGAACACTGAACATGTTTATGGAACTAGGAAGAGAATACTGAACATGTTTATGGAACTAGGAAGAGAACACTGAACATGTTTGTGGAACTAGGAAGAGAACACTGAACATGTTTATGGAACTAGGAAGAGAACACTGAACATGTTTATGGAACTAGGAAGAGAACACTGAACATGTTTATGGAACTAGGAAGAGAACACTGAACATGTTTGTGGAACTACGCAGAGGACACTGAACATGTTTATGGAACTAGGAAGAGAACACTGAACATGTTTATGGAACTAGGAAGAGAACACTGAACATGTTTGTGGAACTACGCAGAGGATACTGAACATGTTTATGGAACTAGGAAGAGAACACTGAACATGTTTATGGAACTAGGAAGAGAACACTGAACATGTTTGCGGAACTAGGAAGAGAACACTGAACATGTTTGCGGAACTACGCAGAGGACACTGAACATGTTTATGGAACTAGGAAGAGAACACTGAACATGTTTGTGGAACTAGGAAGAGAACACTGAACATGTTTATGGAACTAGGAAGAGAACACTGAACATGTTTGTGGAACTAGGAAGAGAACACTGAACATGTTTATGGAACTAGGAAGAGAACACTGAACATGTTTGTGGAACTAGGAAGAGAACACTGAACATGTTTATGGAACTAGGAAGAGAATACTGAACATGTTTATGGAACTAGGAAGAGAACACTGAACATGTTTGTGGAACTAGGAAGAGAACACTGAACATGTTTATGGAACTAGGAAGAGAACACTGAACATGTTTATGGAACTAGGAAGAGAACACTGAACATGTTTATGGAACTAGGAAGAGAACACTGAACATGTTTGTGGAACTACGCAGAGGACACTGAACATGTTTATGGAACTAGGAAGAGAACACTGAACATGTTTATGGAACTAGGAAGAGAACACTGAACATGTTTGTGGAACTACGCAGAGGATACTGAACATGTTTATGGAACTAGGAAGAGAACACTGAACATGTTTATGGAACTAGGAAGAGAACACTGAACATGTTTGCGGAACTAGGAAGAGAACACTGAACATGTTTGCGGAACTACGCAGAGGACACTGAACATGTTTATGGAACTAGGAAGAGAACACTGAACATGTTTATGGAACTAGGAAGAGAACACTGAACATGTTTGCGGAACTAGGAAGAGAACACTGAACATGTTTGCGGAACTACGCAGAGGACACTGAACATGTTTATGGAACTAGGAAGAGAACACTGAACATGTTTATGGAACTAGGAAGAGAACACTGAACATGTTTGTGGAACTAGGAAGAGAACACTGAACATGTTTGCGGAACTACGCAGAGGACACTGAACATGTTTATGGAACTAGGAAGAGAACACTGAACATGTTTGTGGAACTAGGAAGAGAACACTGAACATGTTTGTGGAACTAGGAAGAGAACACTGAACATGTTTGTGGAACTAGGAAGAGAACACTGAACATGTCTGTGGAACTACGCAGAGGACACTGAACATGTTTATGGAACTAGGAAGAGAACACTGAACATGTTTATGGAACTAGGAAGAGAACACTGAACATGTTTGTGGAACTAGGAAGAGAACACTGAACATGTTTATGGAACTAGGAAGAGAACACTGAACATGTTTATGGAACTAGGAAGAGAACACTGAACATGTTTGTGGAACTACGCAGAGAACATTGAACATGTATATGGAACTAGGAAGAGGACACTGAACATGTTTATGGAACTAGGAAGAGGACACTGAACATGTTTATGGAACTAGGAAGAGGACACTGAACATGTTTATGGAACTAGGAAGAGGACACTGAACATGTTTATGGAACTAGGAAGAGAACACTGAACATGTTTATGGAACTAGGAAGAGAACACTGAACATGTTTGTGGAACTAGGAAGAGAACACTGAACATGTTTATGGAACTAGGAAGAGAACACTGAACATGTTTATGGAACTAGGAAGAGAACACTGAACATGTTTATGGAACTAGGAAGAGAACACTGAACATGTTTATGGAACTAGGACAATGATGGACAGGACAGGGGAGGTTTTATTCATTTTTATTCAGAAACCACCAGGACCCAGGGTCCACCAGGACCAGGATCCAGGGCCCCCTGTGTGTGTGTACACATACCTGGCAGCTCCTTATTCCCCTTCATCTATCTGATGTTTGCTGCTGGTTTATATATGCTGTTGTATATGTATATGTGTACTGGTATATGTATGTGTATATATGTGTATGTGTGTGTATATATATATATATATATATATATATATATATATATATATATATATATACAGACCTGATCCAAATCTTCAGACCAGTTGAAAAATAGCTAGAATTGACCTTTTGCACATTTGGATCTTAATGAGGTTTTAAGTAGAGCTACAATATATAAAAGCAAGAAGGGGGAGTGAGACAAAAAGCACTTTGAAAAAGTCATTTATTGAAAACAACAAGTAAACTGAAATAGGCTGTTTATCAGCTGATCAAAAGTTTAAGACCATCGCTCAAAAAATTACAAAAAACTCTCCAAACCAGAACAAAAAATGTTCTCAGTAGGACTCAGTAATGAGTAGCTCCACCGTTCTTGTTAATCACTTCATAAATTCGTTAGGCCATGCTTGATGCCAGTGTTTCCAGGAGGCTGGTGGGAACATTGCTCCAAGTGGTGAAGATGGCTTCACCAAGGGCATCAGCTGTGTGGAACTGATGGTCATTTTTATAAACTTCCCCTGCCATCCATCCCCAAATGTTCTCTATGGGATTTAAATCAGGGGAACATGCGGGATGGTCCAAAAGAGTGATGTTCTTCTCCCTGAAGAAGTCCTTGGTCAAGCGAGCATTGTGAGCTGCAGCGTTGTCCTGTTTTTAAACCCAGCTGTTCCCACACAGACCAGGGCCCTCAGTCATGAGGGACGCCCGCTGCAACATCTGCACGTAACCAGCCGCCGTTTGACCACCCTGCACCACCTGAAGCTCCAGTGTTCCACTGAATGAAAAAGCACCCCAGATCATGATGGACCCCCTCCACTGTGCCGGGTAGAAAACATCTCAGGTGGGATCTCCTTGTCGTGACAGTAACGTTGGAAGCCATCTGGACCGTCAAGGTTCCATTTTTTCTCATCAGAGAATAAAACTTTTTTCCACCTTTCAGTGTCCCATGTTTGATGCTCCTGGCAAAGTCTAAACGGGCAGTTTTGTGGCGTTGGAGGAGACGAGGTCTTTGAATTGTTTTTTTGTTTTTGAAACCCTTTTCCCGCAGATGCCGTCTGATGGTTATTGTGCTGCAGTCGGCACCAGTAAGGGCCTTCATTTGGGTGGAGGACCACCCTGTGTGTTGACGGACAGTCAATGGGATCCTCCGGCTCAGCGCAGGTGACATTTTTTTGGGTCTACCACTTGACTTTTTTGTTCCATAATGCTCAGGATCTGTCCAAAAATGTAGAATGACTGTCTTACTGCGTCCAACCTCAGCAGCAATGGCACGCTGCCAGAGGCCTCGCTTATGCAGCTGGACGATCCGACCACGTTCAAGAAGAGAAAGCTTCTGAGCTTTAGCCATCAGGAGGGCATGACCGTGTGAATGCCCGACAGAAAATGAGAATTTGGAGCAGATTTTAGCTTTTATAGCCTGTGGTCTTAAACTTTGGATCAGCTGATAAACAGCCTATTTCAGTTTACTTGTTGTTTTCAATAAATGACTTTTTCAAAGTGCTTTTTGTCTCACTCCCCCTTCTTGCTTTTATATATTGCAGCTCTACTTAAAACCTCATTAAGATCCAAATGTGCAAAAGGTAAATTCTAGCTATTTTTCAACTGGTCTGAAGATTTTGATTGAGTCTGTATATATGTGTGTGTGTGTGTGTATGTGTATATATATGTGCATATGTGTATATATACCTGGCAGCTCCTTGTTGCCTTTCATCCATCGTATATTTGCTGCCGGTTTGCTGCTGATGGCTGAACAGGTCATTTCAGTTTCATTGCCTTCGTTCAGGACGTCGTCTCGGGCTTCGATGATGGGGTTTCCAGGAGGAACTACCAGGAAAAAACAACATCCAACAGTGACCACCATCCTGTAAACGCATTCTGCACATGCTCCATTTATTATTATTATTATTATTATTATTATTATTTCTGGATCGATAAGTTCTGATCATGTGTCCAACATACATCCATATGATGCAGTGGTGATGGTTTGGATGGAGTTAAGCAAAAAAAACCAAAAACAAACAACCAAAAAAACAAACAAACAAGTGGGTTAGTGTTAAGAGGAAGGAACAAAGGAAGGATCAAAAAGAAGAGAAGAGAGGAAACAAAAGAAAACATATGAAGGTAAACATATGAGTAAACATGAGGAAACATATGAGTTAACATGGAAGTAATCATATGAGTAAACATATGAGTAAAGTAAACATATGAGTAAACATATAAGTAAACATATGAGTAAAGTAAACATATGAGTAAATATATGAAAGTAAACATATGAGTAAACATATGAGTAAAGTAAACATATGAGTAAACATATAAGTAAACACATGAGTAAAGTAAACATATGAGTAAATATATGAAAGTAAACATATGAGTAAACACATGAGTAAAGTAAACATATGAGTAAATATATGAAAGTACACATATGAGTAAACATATGAGTAAAGTAAACTTATGAGTAAACATATAACCAAACACATGAGTAAACATATGAGTAAATATATGAAAGTAAACATATGAGTAAACATATGAGTAAATATATGAAAGTAAACATATGAGTAAACATATAACCAAACACATGAGTAAACATATGAGTAAATATATGAAAGTAAACATATGAGTAAACATATGAGTAAAGTAAACATATGAGTAAATATATGAAAGTAAACATATGAGTAAACATATGAGTAAAGTAAACATATGAGTAAATATATGAAAGTAAACATATGAGTAAACATATGAGTAAAGTAAACATATGAGTAAACATATAAGTAAACACATGAGTAAAGTAAACATATGAGTAAATATATGAGTAAACATATGAGTAAAGTAAACATATGAGTAAATATATGAAAGTAAACATATGAGTAAACATATGAGTAAAGTAAACATATGAGTAAACATATAGCCAAACACATGAGTAAAGTAAACATATGAGTAAATATATGAAAGTAAACATATGAGTAAACATATGAGTCAGTGATAGTCTTTGTGATAGAACCCATACTGTAAAGTTACATCAGTCACATGTCTTTATGGAGTTGAAGTGGTCCTTCCATCTATACACACATCTATATAAATATTAGTGCTGGGCAACAACTGAAAATTTTAATCGCAATTAATCGTGTGGATTTCTGTGATTAATCATGATTAATTGCATAGTTGTATGGGGGGGGGGGGGCATTGCCGGCATCAACAGTGTGTATTTCCTTTCAGTGATATTTCAGACTGGAAGTATTCCAGTGATAAAAAAAATAATTCCATGTCAGTTCTTCCAAACACCTGAGTCCTTCTCCCCCCCACCATCTGAAGACATTTAAAATGCAAATGTCCATGGAACAGACCGCTACTGTTACACATGTTTATGTCCACACCAGTTTATTTATGTGTGTGAGTGATTGACAGAAGTCTTAAGCCCACCCCAAATGTTGTCACTGGTTGAAACGCATGATGATGCCGATTGTCAAACCAACCGTGATCCACATCCCCCCCCCCCCCCCAAAAAAAAAACAAAAAACAAAAACATTTCCCGGTTCCCGTGACGCTTGGTTTTACCTATGGGTGTTCACAGAGCCACGGCAACGCACTTAAAAAAGAATATGTGATGTTCAGTTGTTCAAAGCAACCAAAGGGGGCCCTCTAGTGGTGGGAATAAGTGTCACTAACGTATGTTTTGTCCTTGCGGTGTTCCCGTAGTCAGTTCAGACATAAGAAGGAACTAACAGACATGTTTCTTTCACTCTGTTTGTATGGCCCCAAAAACGTTTGTCTGTGAGTATTTTCTGTTCAGTTGTTGTCAGAATGAATAGTATCAAATATCTCTGATGTGAACCTTTATTATTGAATAAAAAGACATTGTAAATCTTAAATTAATCTGTAAATGCTAATCATTAGCATGTCTATGGATTTTCCCATTCAAGTTAGCATCGAGCTAGGAGTCTTTTTCCCATTCATTTAAATGTATAATGCCATGTAAATGTACTAAGGCAGTGAACAGAACTCAGACATATTTAGTTTGCATGTGTCAGTTTTACAGTGAGTCTACAGGAACAGATTTGGACACAAGTTTTGGGCGTCCGTCTTTTCTTGGTAAACCTGTTGTCTATAATCGCTACACTCACACAAGCAGAAGAATAGGAGTTATTGTCTGCATGGGTTCTCTCTGGGTACTCCGGCTTCCTCCCACCATCCAAAGACATGCACTAATAGGTTAATTGGTTAATCTAAATTGGCCATAGGTGTGAATGTGAGAGTGATTGTTTGTCTCTATGGGGTGTTTCAAGAATACTTGCAATTTTGTAAAAACTCCTTGTACCCATGGTGAATCTCAGACATGTACAGTAATAGACATGTTCTGAACTGTTTACCTGGTGTGTTGGACATTGTCTACAATGTGCACGCCTGAAAATTCGGTCAGTAATCCCTACATTTCCCTCTTCAACTCCATTTGTGTCCTGTACATAACCCGTTTTTGCCAGTTTTGTGTCAACCACAGGGTAATCACAATTTTCAACCCTGTGTCCTGTTGAAAAAGCCAAACAATTGCTTACATATTGAATGATGTTGAATCCTCTCTGATGCTGCCTCAGTGATAGAACAGGTCTACATTTAATGGATCTTAACTTCATGACAGTAGTTTTTCACAAACCTGTTTTCGTAACCGCTGCTCAGGTTTTTGGACCCTCCAAACCTTTAGTCCCTCAGATGATAAACAGAGGCTTTGATGGGTTTTTATGTCAGTTTCATTCAATACTCATCTGTTATCAAGAATAACTAGTTCAGCCATCAAGGAACCAACTTGTTTGTGATTGGTGTTCCTCTGTTCAGGACCTTCTCACCTGTCCTGTACAGAACCAAATTTTTCACTTAATTTCAAAGTGATATCTTGAAATAAAAACAGAGGCGAGGCCAAAAACCCATCAGTTCCAGTCCTTTAGCACAGAGGAAGGTAAACTACCACATGTGAAACTTGTCATCTTAGAACTAGGCCAGTAGTAAGTGTTGAAACACTGCACGTCAGGAATGTGCCCTACAGAAGCACTTCAGTGTGGAACATGCCTTTTCCATCCAAGCAGGGTTTGACATGGACTTCATAGTTTATGCCAAATCCTCTTCCTACTGATGAAGACTGACCCAAATATCACTGGAAAGAAGGACTTTAGGAAGCCCATGCTGGAAATACCTTTCTGCACATCTCCAGAATCTGACAGTGGCAGAAACATGCCTAAACTGGACATGTCCTGTACATAACCATGCGTCAAATGGGCATATCTGTGGAATACTAGAACAACTGTATTTCACTGGAAGAATGTGTTTAGTAACTGCTTTAACCTTCACAAGAAGAAATCATAGCACAAAGAACTGTTCAGTGATCCTCATCCATCTTTAAACAGAGTGTCCTGTACAGAACCTTCTGCCAGTGTGAGTTATGTACAGGACACCTTCATATGTTTAAGCTCATCTGGACATTCAGATCTGCTGATTTGAACTGATGGCCTTGATGGGCATCTCCTGACCCATCTCATTAGTGCAGACCCAGTTTTACCAGGATGTGTGGAATAGAAGTCATGTTTTCAGCTTCATATCCATGATTCCTGAAAAGTGGATTTTTTTTGCTGGGAATTTCGCATCATGCATAAAAAACTTTTTTTCACTTCTTGTTTTCTCTGACTAGAACATAACCCTAACCTAACCCTACATTTCAGGTATTTGGAAGTTTGTTCTTTAGTTATTGTTGACACTTTGTCATGTTTTTCTGTTTCATACAAATGATACAACCCCCCCATGCAATAGCAAATGACATTTACAAAGCTTGGTTTAATCATGTTTTACCCATTTCAGGAAGTAACAAGTTCAAAATGATGATCATGGAGACAAAACAAACAAGTGTCCTGTCCATAACCTCCATGTCCCGTCCATAACCCCTCCTGTCCACTCTGAACCTTTGGACATTCTCAGCCTTGGTGGAACACCACTGGTTCATGCCCTTAGTTTTACAGTGTTCCATGTCTACTCAGTGTACAGGAGCTGTTTGGTGGCATTACCTGCTGATTTGGGGAAATGAGGACAAATGGAACCGTATCGGACGTTAAGAATGCACCAGGTTCAAAATCGGACACTAAAATCCATTCAGATTGATTTAAAGTACCTCAGCTC
Organism: Sphaeramia orbicularis; assembly: GCF_902148855.1. Taxonomy (NCBI): domain Eukaryota; kingdom Metazoa; phylum Chordata; class Actinopteri; order Kurtiformes; family Apogonidae; genus Sphaeramia; species Sphaeramia orbicularis. The sequence continues at coordinate 398,102 of NW_021941519.1, read as the reverse complement.
ACTTACACTTGGGCAAACCTGTCAACTGGAGCCCATGCTCTTGATGAGAATGACATTTTTATCACCTTATTTTTGTTGTGTGTCCTGTACATAACCACAGTGTTGTCATGGTTTTGGAACTGCTGTTATTTCATAATAAAGCCCAGTATTTGAAAACAGTTTTCAGTTTTTTCTTCCTTAGGTTCCTCTCTTAGGGATCAGTTGAGTTTTGAGCAATTTCACCATGGTAAAAAATTTGGCCCTCTGGTTGACAAAAGTTGCGAGTATTCTCGAAACACCCCCTATATGTTCAGCCCTGTGATGAACTGGCGACTTGTCCAGGGTGTACCCCGCCTTCCCCCCTATGTAGCTGGGATAGGCTCCAAGAGACCCCCGTGACCCTAGTGAGGATAAAGTGGGTTCAGAAAATGAACGCATGAATGAATATATATATATATATATATATATATATATATATATATATATATATACACACACATATGTGTGTGTGTGTGTGTGTGTGTAGTCCTACTCAGTACAGTGACATCAGCGTAGGCCTCCTGTGGGGGGTCTGTGTACAGCTGACACACGTATCGTCCTTCGTCCGACAGGGACACGTTGGACAGAGACACCCGCAACTCGTTGTCGGAGAAGTTGACCAACTGGAAACGAGCGTCTTTGAGAGCTGGAGGACACAAAACACAAAACACACACACACAAAACACACACAGCGCTTTATTATTCTTTGGGTTTATGAACACACCAGGAACACACACACACACACACACAGTGGTCTTGTGTCAGGGTCAGGGGTCAGGGTCAGTGGTCTTGTGTCAGGGTCAGGGGTCAGGGTCAGTGGTCTTGTGTCAGGGTCAGTGGTCTTGTGTCAGGGTCAGGGGTGAGGGTCAGTGGTCTTGTGTCAGAGTCAGGGGTCAAGGTCAGTGGTCTTGTGTCAGGGTCAGGGGTCAGGGTCAGTGGTCTTGTGTCAGGGTAAGGGGTCAGGGTCAGTGGTCTTGTGTCAGGGTCAGGGGTCAAGGTCAGTGGTCTTGTGTCAGGGTCAGGGGTCAAGGTCAGTGGTCTTGTGTCAGGGTCAGGGGTAAGGGTCAGTGGTCTTGTGTCAGAGTCAGGGGTCAGGGTCAGGGGTCAGGGTCAGTGGTCTCGTGCCAGAGTCAGGGGTCAGGGGTCTTGTGTCAGGGTCAGGGGTCTTGTGTCAGGGTCAGGGTCAGGGGTCAGGGGTCTTGTGTCAGGGTCAGGGGTCTTGTGTCAGGGTCAGGGTCAGGGGTCAGGGGTCTTGTGTCAGGGTCAGGGTCAGGGGTCAGGGGTCTTGTGTCAGGGTCAGGGTCAGGGGTCAGGGGTCTTGTGTCAGGGTCAGGGGTCAGGGGTCTTGTGTCAGGGTCAGGGGTCAGGGGTCTTGTGTCAGGGTCAGGGTCAGGGGTCAGGGGTCTTGTGTCAGGGTCAGGGGTCTTGTGTCAGGGTCAGGGGTCTTGTGTCAGGGTCAGGGGTCTTGTGTCAGGGGTCTTGTGTCAGGGTCAGGGGTCTTGTGTCAGGGTCAGGGGTCTTGTGTCAGGGTCAGGGGTCAGAGGTCTTGTGTCAGGGTCAGGGGTCAGGGGTCTTGTGTCAGGGTCAGGGGTCAGGGGTCTTGTGTCAGGGTCAGGGTCAGGGGTCAGGGGTCTTGTGTCAGGGTCAGGGGTCAGGGGTCTTGTGTCAGGGTCAGGGGTCAGTCATTCGTTTGTTTTGTCTGAACACAGTGCAGGCCCTCCTGTGTCACATGACTAAAGCAGCCCTCATTGGTTTGGTCATGAACAGCTCAGACTGAATCAGATCCAACAGGTCAGTGTGTAATCTGATTACACAGCTCAGACTGAATCAGATCCAACAGGTCAGTGTGTAATCTGATTACACAGCTCAGTGTTAGAACACTCACACTGAGGGCGACTCCAGTGTTACTGTGTTCTTTTGTTGGAAGCTCCAAAAAAAGCTCCAAAAAAAGTCCAGATTGTTTTCAGTCTCATTTTTATACATTTATTGTTGACTTGATCTGATCACAAACTAAATGTGCCTCAGCTGAGGATCCAGCCCAAGCAGAGAACTGGACCCAGACGTTCCAGTGCACGTGACTTTTAGAATCCTTTAAACTGATCTCCAAACTCTGGGCTGATCCGCTTGTGGGCGTGGTCACAGAACGTGGACTGGTGTCATGTGACTCTAAAGTCAAACAGATGGAATTCCTTAACTCAGTGCAAACCCCATAATGACCGTGTGACCCGCTTAACTCGCGTTGTTTCCGATCGTCTGTGGGCGAGTGCATTTAAAGTGTGCCCAAAGTAACGTCCTGTAAACACAAACCTGTCACTGTACTATAGGAGCAAGATGGGACCTATCCTAAGAACTGGACCACTGGCCTAAGAACTGGACCACTGGCCTAAGAACTGGACCACTGACCTAAGAACTGGACCACTGGCCTAAGAACTGGACCACTGGCCTAAGAACTGGACCACTGACCTAAGAACTGGACCACTGACCTAAGAACTGGACCACTGGCCTAAGAACTGGACCACTGACCTAAGAACTGGACCACTGGCCTAAGAACTGGACCACTGGCCTAAGAACTGGACCACTGACCTAAGAACTGGACCACTGGCCTAAGAACTGGACCACTGACCTAAGAACTGGACCACTGACCTAAGAACTGGGCCACTGGCCTAAGAACTGGACCACTGACCTAAGCACTGGACCACTGACCTAAGAACTGGGCCACTGACCTAAGAACTGGACCACTGACCTAAGAACTGGACCACTGACCTAAGAACTGGACCACTGACCTAAGAACTGGACCACTGACCAGAGAAACAAAGAACATCTAGTGACACAGCAGAACCCAGACCAGTACTTCCTAACATGTGCTTAAACCCAAGAATTCAAAACCATCCAAATTCAAATCCTGTTTCAGCAGCTTAAAGCACAACTCAACAGCTCACACATGCTCTTCATATACTCTGAGTACCATTAGTCATATATACGTTTACAACCAATTATCAATGTGGACACTGCAAAAAATGTCCTGCTTAATATTTTTAAATCTGGTCCACTTGTTTGATATTGATCAGAAATCTGATCAGAACTGATCAGCAGATCTAGTTTTGCTCTTCTTTTCTGCTCATATTTCTGCTTCTCTTCTTCTTCTCCTCTCCTCCTTTTTTCTGAACCTAAATCTGTTTTTTTTCCTTCTTTTCTGCTCATATTTCTGCTTCTCTTCTTCTTCTTCTCTCCTCCTTTTTTCTGAACCTAAATCTGTTTTTTTCCTTCTTTTCTGCTCATATTTCTGCTTCTCTTCTTCTTCTCCTCTCCTCCTTTTTTCTGAACCTAAATCTGTTTTTTTCCTTCTTTTCTGCTCATATTTCTGCTTCTCTTCTTCTTCTTCTCTCCTCCTTTTTTCTGAACCTAAATCTGTTTTTTTCCTTCTTTTCTGCTCATATTTCTGCTTCTCTTCTTCTTCTCCTCTCCTCCTTTTTTCTGAACCTAAATCTGTTTTTTTCCTTCTTTTCTGCTCATATTTCTGCTTCTCTTCTTCTTCTCCTCTCCTCCTTTTTCTGAACCTAATCTGTTTTTTTCCTTCTTTTCTGCTCATATTTCTGCTTCTCTTCTTCTTCTTCTCTCCTCCTTTTTTCTGAACCTAAATCTGTTTTTTTTCCTTCTTTTCTGCTCATATTTCTGCTTCTCTTCTTCTTCTCCTCTCCTCCTTTTTTCTGACCTAATCTGTTTTTTTTCCTTCTTTTCTGCTCATATTTCTGCTTCTCTTCTTCTCCTCTTCTCCTTTTTTCTGAATCTAAATCTGTTTTTTTCTTCACTGATGATGAGGACTCCTTGTCTAAGTGGCTGCAATCAATTGTGATTAGTTTGGAGAGGAGCCCATCACAGTTGTATTATGGGGTGTCAGAGTGGGGGAGACGGGGTGGGGCGGGGCTAATTACATTCTTCCAATGCCCCCCTCCCATGGCGTCGGGGGGGGCTCCACACACACTGTCTTCATCCCCAATCAGCAGCAGCAGAGCTGTTCTCCTGCACTGGTTCAGGTTCAGTTCAATGGTTTTTACCAAAGATTTGATTTTATATACGACTGTAAATCAGCCCAGACCGAACTGAGTTCAACTGTCAAACACAAAAAACCACAAACACCTGAGGGATCCTTCTGTTTACATTACATCTGCACACATTAAAGGAAAGTTTATATAAGTTTATATATATATATATATATATATATATATATATATAATATATATATATATATATATATATATATATATATATATATATAGGGTGGGGAAGCAAAATGTACAATATTTTGAGGCAGGGATTGAAAGACAGTGTATGACCAATTAGTTTATTGAAAGTCATGAGAATTTATTTGCCACAAGAAAATGTCCATAATAGAAAATGTTTTTATTCTATGTGTCCTCCTTCTTTCTCAATAACTGCCTTCACACACTTCCTGAAACTTGCGCAAGTGTTCCTCAAATATTGGGGTGACAACTTCTCCCATTCTTCTTTAATAGTATCTTCCAGACTTTCTGGTAATAGTTTTGCTCATAGTCATTCTCTTCTTCCATTATAAACAGTCTTATGGACACTCCAACTATTTTTGAAATCTCCTTTGGTGTGACGAGTGCATTCAGCAAATCACACACTCTTTGACGTTTGCTTTCCTGATTACTCATATGGGCAAAAGTTTGTGAAAGGTATGGATAATAGTGTTAGGTATGATTATTGACATCAGTATATGTTTGGGTTCAAAACAACTGACGTAGTGTCTGCTGAGAAAAAACAACTAAATGTTCAGTGTACATTTGGCTTCCCCACCCTGTATATATATATATATATATATATATATATATATATATATATATATATATATATATATATATATATATATATATATATATATATAACAGTTCCATCTGATCTCGAACAGTTGTAAACCTCTGACCTACTGGACCAGGTCTGGTTTTACAGCTAAAACCAGCATCGTGCTTCCTTCACCAGGACTAATCCTATTATTATGGGATGGTTCCTCCAACTGTTCCACATGATTTCACCGTTTGTGTCCGTTTAAACAATAATCCAACCTCAGTGTTGACTAGTTCAAGTCCTCAGACCAGGACCTGGACCAGTATGGACATGGGTGCATACTGGAGCAGTGTGGACCTGGGTGCATGCTGGACCAGTCTGGACCTGGGTGCACACCTGACCAGTGTTCAGGGCTTCAACTCCCACACATGTTCAGGGGTTCAACTCCCATACACATTCATGGGTTCAACTCCCACATGGGTCATTCCATCCAAAATCAACCAGATTTCAGAAAGTGCCCCATATGACCCCCCTCAGAAAAATCTGCACAAATTCACAGTTGTTCACCTACCAGATAAACGAACACATCCAAAATTTTAATGTCATATCTGTAATAGTTTAGGAGATTCAGCCCTTTGAAAATTAATGTTTTTTTATTTATTTTTATTTTTTGTTTTTTTTTTTAATTTTGCAAATTTGCTGTTCGGCATCATAAAAATTCTGGGAAATCTGAGCTCCATTTCTGTCATTGACCTTGGTGGAACTGGGTCAGCTGACCCTGGTGAAACTGGGTCAGCTGACCCTGGTGGAACTGGGTCAGCTGACCCTGGTCAAACTGGGTCAGCTGACCAGCTCCATCCACTTTCCCAGAAGTCTCTACTCTAGGCTTCAACCTGAGCCAGTTGTGGTAAATGTGTCCTTCTTCTATCTGAGCCATCCTGCAGTTCCACAGCCTGGTTCAAATATCTGCAGTATTATCAGAACTGGTGCAATAATCAATGCCATTCTACTGTTCAAATGACATTTACACCTACGTTTGGACACAACTGCAAGAAAATAGTCATGCAGTCCAAAAAATATTCCAAATAGAACCAGTTCTATCCCAAAGCTCCAATTCTGTGCCCAACATCTGTAAACATATATGAAGACATGGTCCAAATGTCCAGATGTTCCTGAACTGTCCACATGGTCATGTGGGTGCTCAAATAAAGAGGATTTTTGGGACAAATGTAAATGGAGCCATTTTCTTCATGTCCTCACATCAACACTTTTCCTTAAATGTGGTCTTTTTCAGTAGATTGTTGCATCTGGACCAGAAGAATCCATGTAAAAACATGAGGTGTGTCCATTCATCCATTCTGTCCCAGTGACAGTCTGAAGACAGAGGACATTTGCAGAATGAGCCTTTGGGCCTGATTTCAAGGCCTCATGGACCAAACATGAAGGAGCACACAGTTCTTCTGATGCACAGTCTGCTCTGTTCAGGGGGTTTCAGCCCAGACACTCAGTTTCAGTTTCAGTTTCAGTGTGGATGGAATACCTGAGGACAGACAGCTGCTCACAGTTGGACCAAAAGCACAACTGCAAAATTTAAAAAAAAAAAAACATTACTGTTCAAAGGGCTGTATCTGCTAAACTATTACAGATATGACATTAACATGTTGGATGTCTTTGTTATCTGCAGGTGAACAAGTGTGATTTTTTTTCAGAATTTTCTGAGGGGTCATGTGGGGACCATTGGGTGAATTGCCATGGAATGACCCACACATGTTCACGGGTTCAACTCCCACACACATTTATGGGTTCAACTCCCACACATACTCATTTTTCTCGGTTCCATGGACAGTTTCCCGAAATGTTTTTGTGGGGGGGTCAGAGGGGGGTCGGGGGGGTCTAGGAACCTGTGGAACTAAGTCCATGAACCCCCCCCAGGTGGGTGGTACTCACGCCTCATGTCTCTGAAGTAGATGGTCTGTCTGTTGGGGTTCAGCAGTTGGATCACAGAGTCGTCGTTGTTCTTCACTCTACAGCTGATGATGGCCGTCTCTCCTTCCACCACTGACACGTTGTCCGTCACCAGGTTCTGACTCACAACTGAAAACAGAAGAGGACGACACAGATCAGCAGCTGAGACCGGACCAGGACCTGCAAGACTATGGATCTACAAGACCAGTGTCGGCTACTGGTCTTTCAGACAGTTGAAGCTCATTGTACATAAAAAAAAAGTCCAGTTCTTTAAACATAAGTTCGTCCTCCGTTCCTTTTTCAGAAAATGCTCAGTGACCTCACTGTACCAACTAAACAAGTAAACGTGTCCCTTCAGTCCAGTGTACCAGTTATTCCAGTGGTTGTGTTTTCTTCCAGGTCAGTAAATGAACAGTTCATTTGGTTTCTGTGATTTCCCATCAGAATGTGTGACGTATTAAACTGAACTGTGTCAGTGAAGGAGCACATCTGAAAACAGCTGTCTGTCAAATGGGATTCAGCCTTCGGACCCTTCCTCCGATTGGCACAAGGAAGCTCGGCGTCCGGCCCGGCCGAGCTCCGCCCACAGCTCTGTTCACCCCCGGAGACACCGAGCGTCCGGGGGCGGGACAACAGGTGTCATGTGTCCAGTGCTGGTCCAGTTTGTAGTGGTTTTAAACCAGTTCCACTCAGTCCCATTGAAGTGCATGGACGCTGAGCGTCTACGGACAAATGCACTGAGCAGAGATGGAATGAACAAACACAGACACGGAATGGAGGAGAAGTGAACAACATCCAGTCCACTGATCTGGGATCAAACTGATTCTGAACCAACTGGTCTGAGAGATGAACGTGTTCCAACACATTTGGAGTCAATGAAATGAAAACAACTGAACAGATTTGAGCATTTAATGGGAGTCATTTTAGGAGAAGAGGAGCTTCACCTGCAGTCTGACACAGAACACCTCTGTACAAGACCATGGTCACACGGAACCAGCCTTAAACCTGCAGCTGTTTACTGGGGGAACCTACAGGTGAACCTACAGGTGGAACCTACAGGTGGAACCTACAGTTCTGCGTTCCCTTCTTCTGTAGTTGAAGACAGTCAGTGCATAGCAGCAGATGAACCCAGACTACAGAGGACACACCAGGAGGTTCTGATCCAACTGAGGCCAAACCAGAACCAGAACCAGAGCACAACTAGAACCAGAACACAACTAGACAGGACTGGACACAGTGGACACATGTGGACAAACGGGACTGGACTAGAACCACAGCAGAACCAAACACTGTTCAACGGAAACACCTACAAGGACTAACTGGACAGGGTCCAAACTGGACTGGGTCCAAACTGGCCTGGGTCCAAACTGGACACATATGGGCTTGGTTTAAAGGTTCCTTAAACACAGACTCTGACTCTTTTCCGTTCTTCCAGTTGTAGAACTCGTACTCATGGTGTCTGACAGGTTTTTCGTGGCCGGCGGCGCCAGCGAGGGCGGAGTTTGAGCCGCAGGCCACACATGTTAAAGAGTTAAAGGAGCCGATGGCAGATTGAAGCTGTCAGCTGATGACATTCAACAGACGGCATCCAAAAGACACAAAAGACACAAACCCAGCCCCAGGCCCAGACTGAGCAGCAGACGGACACACACACACTGATGTGGACATGGAGTTTAAGAAGAAACAGATGCATGTGACGGTAGGTCCCACAGGGGGCGCTGTTCAGAAACCATGTGACGGTAGGTCCCACAGGGGGCGCTGTTTACTAACCATGTGACGGTAGGTCCCACAGGGGGCGCTGTTCACTAACCATGTGACGGTAGGTCTCACAGGGGGCGCTGTTCACTAACCATGTGATGGTAGGTCCCACAGGGGGCGCTGTTCACTAACCATGTGACGGTAGGTCCCACAGGGGGCGCTGTTCACTAACCATGTGACGGTAGGTCCCACAGGGGACGCTGTTCAGAAACCATGTGACGGTAGGTCCCACAGGGGGCGCTGTTCACTAACCATGTGACGGTAGGTCCCACAGGGGGGCGCTGTTTACTAACCATGTGACGGTAGGTCCCACAGGGGGCGCTGTTCACTAACCATGTGACGGTAGGTCCCACAGGGGGCGCTGTTCAGAAACCATGTGACGGTAGGTCCCACAGGGGGCGCTGTTCACTAACCATGTGACGGTAGGTCCCACAGGGGGCGCTGTTTACTAACCATGTGATGGTAGGTCCCACAGGGGGCGCTGGTTTACTAACCATGTGACGGTAGGTCCCACAGGGGGCGCTGTTCACTAACCATGTGATGGTAGGTCCCACAGGGGGCGCTGTTCACTAACCATGTGACGGTAGGTCCCACAGGGGGGCGCTGTTCAGAAACCATGTGACGGTAGGTCCCACAGGGGGCGCTGTTCACTAACCATGTGACGGTAGGTCCCACAGGGGGCGCTGTGTTACTAACCATGTGACGGTAGGTCCCACAGGGGGCGCTGTTCACTAACCATGTGACGGTAGGTCCCACAGGGGGCGCTGTTCAGAAACCAGTTGACGGTAGGTCCCACAGGGGGCGCTGTTTACTAACCATGTGACGGTAGGTCCCACAGGGGCGCTGTTCAGAAACCATGTGACGGTAGGTCCCACAGGGGGCGCTGTTTACTAACCATGTGACGGTAGGTCCCACAGGGGGCGCTGTTCAGAAACCATGTGACGGTAGGTCTCACAGGGGCGCTGTTCACTAACCATGTGATGGTAGGTCCACAGGGGGCGCTGTTCACTAACCATGTGATGGTAGGTCCCACAGGGGGCACTGTTCAGAAACCATGTGACGGTAGGTCCCACAGGGGGCGCTGTTTACTAACCATGTGACGGTAGGTCCCACAGGGGGCGCTGTTTACTAACCATGTAACGGTAGGTCCCACAGGGGGCACTGTTCACTAACCATGTGACGGTAGGTCCCACAGGGGGCGCTGTTTCACTAACCATGTGACGGTAGGTCCCACAGGGGGCACTGTTCAGAAACCATGTGACGGTAGGTCCCACAGGGGGCGCTGTTTACTAACCATGTGACGGTAGGTCCCACAGGGGGCGCTGTTCACTAACCATGTGACGGTAGGTCCCACAGGGGGCGCTGTTCACTAACCATGTGACGGTAGGTCCCACAGGGGGCGCTGTTTACTAACCATGTGACGGTAGGTCCCACAGGGGGCGCTGTTCACTAACCATGTGACGGTAGGTCCCACAGGGGGCGCTGTTCAGAAACCATGTGACGGTAGGTCCCACAGGGGGCGCTGTTTACTAACCATGTGACGGTAGGTCCCACAGGGTGCGCTGTTTACTAACCATGTAACGGTAGGTCCCACAGGGGGCACTGTTCACTAACCATGTGACAGTAGGTCCCACAGGGGGCGCTGTTCAGAAACCATGTGACAGTAGGTCCCACAGGGGCACTGTTCACTAACCATGTGACAGTAGGTCCCACAGGGGGCGCTGTTCAGAAACTTGAGCAGCTGGAACAGTGCCATGGAAGCGCCTGGTTGGTCTCCTCTGGTTGGTCTTCTCTGCAGGAGTGTTTGATTGGTCGGTGTCACTGGTCACATGACTGCGCATATGTAAACATCAGATTGTGGATCCAAAGGCTGTGAACGTATCGGTGTGAGCGTTGGCGTCAGACTGGGGGCGCTCCCACTGCTCTGAACTGGAGGCGGTCCCTCTGCTCTGGAGGCGGTCCCTCTGTTCTGGAGGCGGTCCCTCTGCTCTGGAGGCGGTCCTTCTGCTCTGGAGGCGGGTCCCTCTGCTCTGGAGGCGGTCCCTCTGCTCTGGAGGCAGTCCCACTACTATGGAGGCGGTCCCTCTGCTCTGAAAGGCGGTCCCTGTGCTCTGGACTGGAGGCGGCCCCTCTGCTCGGGAGGCGGTCCCTGTGCTCTGGAGGCGGTCCCTCTGCTCTGGAGGCGGTCCCTGTGCTCTGGAGGCGGTCCCTCTGCTCTGGAGGCGGTCCCTGTGCTCTGGAGGCGGTCCCTCTGCTCTGGAGGCGGTCCCTGTGCTCTGGAGGCGGTCCCTGTGCTCTCATTGGCTCTAATGGCTCCAGTCTGTGGTTTGTTCTCCGTTCTGCTGTTTCACGTGCATGTATTCCCTCTCCTGTGTCAGTCACAAACATGATGTAACCCTCAGTAATGTGCAGCTCTGGATGTTCTGCAGTTGAACACACAGTTGAACACACAGTTGAACAGTTGTTTTCCACGCTGCTCTGATATGAACACACCACACACACACACACACACTGTCCACAGAACAGGTGTGTGTGTTTCCAACAGCGTCCAATCGTCTGCTTCTGTTAGTTAAAGTCTGTGTGTGTGTCCTGATGTTAAACGACATCAAGGTTCAAATAGTTTTGGAATTTTCTGTACAGTCGTCCCTCGCTATAACCTTTCGCAGCCTCGCTGTTTCACAGATTTTTTTAAGTGCAATTTTGCATGCCTTTTTTACAGCGTATGAACACGCATTGTGTTCTGCCTCCTGATTGGCTAAGGGACTGTAGACCATTGTCAATCAGTTTCCTCTGTGCCATGTGTCCTGTACAGTACTGAATGCGTTCGGTTCACTAAATTTACATAATGTTGGCTCTCTACCCATAACTATGTTCTTCACTCAGATAAAAGCAGCTGCAACCGAGGCCTTCGGTGGACAAAGACGCTCCAGCGGACGAAGAGGCACGAGCAGAGGAACTGGGACACCACGCCTGAGTCACTATGAAGAACTTCTCATGTGTCCAACCTCGAAGGCTGATCATTAAATTGAATGTGTTATTTCTAAAAGCTATCATATTATTTATAGGAAAACGTTTATATTTTTATTTCTCAAAGAAATGTTTGGGCCTGAAAACAGGTTTGGATCTGTGGTTTCATTCTTTAATACTGTACTTATTTTTAAAAGCTACAAAGGTTTGAACTTTGAGAGTGTTTAAACAAGTGAGAAATATGAGAAAATGTTAATGCCTGTCTGAGAAAAGGGTAGAAAGTGTGTGGTGAGGGCTGTTACAGCCTGACAACATATACAATAATGTAAAAAATAAAGCTGATTACTTCGCAGATTTTGCCAATTGTGGGTTATAACCCCCATGATAAACAAGGGACCACTGCACAGTTTATTTAGTTTGGACTTTTTTCTCTAATTGAGTTTGTTTTAATTTATTTTTAGAGCAGTTTGATAGTTTTACTAGTTTTAGTTTTTTTTCTAAATGCTTAGTTTTCGTTAAGTTTTCGTTTAGTTTTCGTTTAGTTGTAGTTTTAATCGTAGTTTAGTTGTAGTTTAGTTGTAGTTATAATCGTAGTTTAGTTGTAGTTTAGTTGTAGTTTTATTGTAGTTTAGTTTTCGTTTAGTTGTAGTTTTAATCGTAGTTTAGTTGTAGTTTAGTTGTAGTTTTAATCGTAGTTTAGTTGTAGTTTTAATTGTAGTTTATTTGTAGTTTAGTTGTAGTTCAGTTTTAGTTTAGTTGTTGTTTAGTTTTATTTAGTTGTAGTTTAGTTGTAGTTTAGTTTAGTTTAGTTTAGGTTGTAGTTTAGTTGTAGTTCATTGTAGTTTAGTTTTAGTTTAGTTGTAGTTTAGTTTAGTTTAGTTTTATTTAGTTGTAGTTCAATTTGTAGTTTAGTTGTAGTTTAGTTGTAGTTCAGTTTGTAGTTTAGGTTGTAGTTCAGTTGTAGTTTAGTTTTAGTTTAGTTGTAGTTTAGTTTAGTTTAGTTGTAGTTCAGTTGTAGTTTAGTTTTAGTTTAGTTGTAGTTTAGTTTAGTTTTAGTTTAGTTGTAGTTCGCTGTAGTTTAGTTGTAGTGTAGTTTTAGTTTAGTTTTATTTTAGTTGTAGTTTAGTTGTAGTTCAGTTGTAGTTTAGTTGTAGTTCAGTTGTAGTTCAGTTGTAGTTTAGTTGTAGTTCAGTTGTAGGTTAGTTGTAGTTCAGTTGTAGTTCAGTTGTAGTTCAGTTGTAGTTTAGTTGTAGTTCCAGTTGTAGTTCAGTTGTAGTTCAGTTGTAGTTCAGTGGTCTCTTTTCTCTTCTTCTCTGTGCTCCTATTCAAATCAATCCCAGACAGGACTCTGCTGCTTTAGTCTCCATGTTTCCAGGTAGAGTGGGGACCAGAAGACGACTGGAAACCACAAGTGAACACAAGTGACGGAGCAAAAAGTGGCGTATGGAGACAGCACAGAAAACTGAGAGAGACAAGAAATCCATTTAACATCAATCTGACATTGACAAAGACCAAAACCAAGTGAATTTGAATCCAGAATTTGTATCTGTTTTAGTTAGTTTTGCGGCACCGTCCACTGGTGACAGTGTCCACAGTGAACAGTGCTGTCCCTGTTTATGTCCACTGCTGTCTGCACTGTCTGTTGGATGCCACAGTCCACAGACTCACCCACACACAGACAGACTTTATGTGGACGTCCTTCCACACGTCCCCTTCAGCTGACGTCTTCCCACACGTCCCCTTCAGCTGACGTCCTTCCACACGTCCCCTTAGCTGACGTCTTTCCACACGTCCCCTTTAGCTGACGTCTTTCCACACGTCCCCTTCAGCTGACGTCTTTCCACATGTCCCCTTCAGCTGACGTCTTTCCACACGTCCCCTTCAGCTGACGTCTTTCCACACGTCCCCTTCAGCTTGACGTCTTTCCACACGTCCCCTTTAGCTGACGTCTTTCCACACGTCCCCTTTAGCTGACGTCTTTCCACATGTCCCCTTCAGCTGACGTCCTTCCACACGTCCCCTTTAGCTGACGTCTTTCCAACGTCCCCTTTAGCTGACGTCTTTCCACACATCCCCTTCAGCTGACGTCTTTCCACACGTCCCCTTCAGCTGACGTCTTTCCACATGTCCCCTTCAGCTGACGTCTTTCCACACGTCCCCTTCAGCTGACGTCTTTCCACATGTCCCCTTCAGCTGACGTCTTTCCACACGTCCCCTTTAGCTGACGTCTTTCCACACGTCCCCTTCAGCTGACGTCTTTCCACACGTCCCCTTTAGCTGACGTCTTTCCACACGTCCCTCTGTCCCAGCTGACATGTGCTCTAGTGTTTCCCCAGTTCAAACTGAATGTGTTCCACAGCACACGCCTCAGTGAGCATCCACATGAAGGACACACCGTGGACACAGTCCCACTGAGGACCGAATATGGACACTTCTACCACCTGTTCACAACCCACCAACAGTAAGAACATGTGGAGGAGTTTTTTTGTGTTTTTGTTTTTTTTACTTTAAGTTAAATTTTAAATAAAAGTCACATCCTGGAGACCAAGGATAAGCAATCGATTCTATCTCAAGTCGAACTGACAGCCAATCGAGTTGTGTTAGGTTGGTCATGTGATGCCGATGCAAGAAGACGGTCAGTGGCGGATGTGTGATCTGAATATTTTGCATCAGATGTTTTTTCTAAATTTATGAACATAGTTGAATTCAGAGTATAATATCGGCATTACTAATGGCGTTCTTGTTTTCCGTAACGGGTAATCTAATCAGTTACTATTTGAAACGTTCCAACGCTGTTACTGTTAGCGTCAGTGAACTGTGGTGCGTTCATGGCACTGGTTTAACAGCTGTTCTCTGTTCTGACTCAGACAGACACCAGAGGTGAGACGTTCATGGACCAGTCCGTCTGTTGAACGGCTCTTTTCAGTGAACGACAAGAACCGATTTGTTGTGAGCTGTTCATTTATAAAAATCACCAACGCCTCCTCATGGCAGCAGATTCTGGTTTACTTTCCATCCTCATCCTCCTTGACCTGAGCGCAGCCCTTTGACACCATCTGTCACACCACCCTTCTCAATAGATTCTCTTCCCTCGCCTTCACCCACACTCCATTAGACTGGTTAAATCAGACCTCTGTGCCGCACTCAGTTCATCCAGATCAAATCCGTCACATCCTCCCATTTCCCCGTCACTTCAGGTGTGCCCCAGGGATCTGTACTGGGGCCCCTCCTCTTTATCATTTACCTCCTTCCCCTTGGCATTATTTTCCGAAATACAATATCAATTTTCACTGTTACGCGGATGACACCCAGCTCTACCTCACCTGCAGTCTGGCCCTGGTGGACCCCAGCCTGGCCCTGGTGAACCCCAGCCTGGCCCTGGTGGACCCAGCCTAGCCCTGGTGGATCCCAGCCTGGCCCTGGTGACCCAGCCTGGCCCTGGTGGACCCCAGTCTGGCCCTGGTGGACCCCAGCCTGGCCCTGGTGGATCCCAGCCTGGCCCTGGTGGACCCCAGCCTGGCCCTGGTGGAACCCCAGTCTGGCCCTGGTGGACCCCAGCCAAGCCCTGGTGGATCCCAGCCTGGCCCTGGTGGATCCCTGCCTGGCCCTGGTGGACCCCAGTCTGGCCTTCGTGGACCCCAGCCTGGCCCTGGTGGACCCCAGTCTGGCCCTGGTGGACCCCAGTCTGACCCTGGTGGACCCCAGTCTGGCCCTGGTGGACCCCAGCCTGGCCCTGGTGGATCCCTGCCTGGCCCTGGTGGACCCCAGTCTGGCCCTGGTGGACCCCACCTGGCCCTGGTGGATCCCTGCCTGGCCCTGGTGGACCCCAGTCTGGCCCTCGTGGACTCCAGCCTAGCCCTGGTGGACCCCAGTCTGGCCCTGGTGGACCCCAGCCTAGCCCTGGTGGACCCCAGCCTGGCCCTGGTGGACCCCAGTCTGGCCCTCGTGGACTCCAGCCTAGCCCTGGTGGACCCCAGTCTGGCCCTGGTGGACTCCAGCCTGGCCCTGGTGGACCCCAGTCTGGCCCTGGTGGACCCCAGCCTGGCCCTGGTGGATCCCTGCCTGGCCCTGGTGGACCCCAGTCTGGCCCTCGTGGACTCCAGCCTAGCCCTGGTGGACCCCAGTCTGGCCCTGGTGGACCCCAGCCTAGCCCTGGTGGACCCCAGTCTGGCCCTGGTGGACCCCAGTTTTACCGAAGTCCTGGTATAGAAGTTCTGTTCAGTTGAACATCAGTTCCGTCTGAATGAGTATTTTCTGTAAGACAGGACTAATATTATCAGAGAAGTCGCCTCAAGAAGCAAAAGTTAGACAGATCAGAAGGAGAGGCAGTAGAACCCACCACGGATCACCCGTCTTTATTATTTCAGGGAAGTCTTTCATTTTGTCCACATTCTAATAAATGTTCAGTTTAATGCCGTACCTGTCTGCTGTTCTACTCTGGGAAAATGAAACACGCTCAAAAATCTGCTTTCTTTTACATATTGAAGGTTTTTCAAAAAAGTAATGCAATAATTACTTTCCCTGGTAACTAGTTACATTTATGAAGGAGTACTTCTGTTACTTATTCAGTTACTTTTTGGGAAAGTAACTAGTAGCTATATCTAATTACTTTTTAGAAGTAATTTGCCCAACACTGCTGCTGAGACAGATGGACTTCCACAGTTTCAGTGTTTCAGTCTTTGGAGGCCAGCGTTGTGTGTTGTGTGTGTGTGTGTGGGTGTGTGTATGTGTGTGTGAGGGTGTGTGTGTGTGTGTGTGTGTGTGTGTATGTGTGTGTGTGTGTGAGGGTGTGTGTGTGTGTGTATGTGTGTGTGTGAGGGTGTGTGTGAGGGTGTGTGTGGGGGTGTGTGTGTGTGTGTGTGTATGTGTGTGTTTGTGAGGGTGTGTGTGTGTGTGTGTGTGTGAGGGTGTGTGTGAGTGTGTGTGTGTGTGGGTGTGTGTGTGTGTTGAGGGTGTGTGTGTGTGTGTGTGTGTGAGGGTGTGTGTGTGTGTGTGTGGTGAGGGTGTGTGTGTGTGAGTGTGTGTGTGTGTATGTGTGTGTGTGTGAGGGTGGTGTGTGTGTGTGTGGAGAGTGTGTGTGTGTGGTTGTGTGTATGTGTGTGTGTGTGTGTGTGTATGTGTTATGTGTGTGTTGTGTGTGGTGTGTGAGGGTGTGTGTGTGTAGGTGTGTGTGTGTGTGTGTGTATGTGTGTGTGTAGGTGTGGATGTGTGTGTATTGTGTGTGTGTATGTGTGTGTGTATGTGTGTATTGTGTGTGTGTGTGAGGTGTGTGTGTGTGTATGTGTTGTTGTATGTGTGTTGTGTGTATGTGTGTATTGTGTGTATGTGTGTGTGTGTATGTGTGTGTGTGTGTGTATGTGTTGTATGTGTGTGTGTGTATGTGTGTGGTGTGTGTGTATGTGTGTGTATGTGTGTGTGTGTTATGTGTGTGTGTATGTGTGTGTGGTGTGTGTGTGTATGTGTGTGTGTGTTATGTGTGTGTTATGTGTGTGTTCTCTGGACACTCCTAAACTGGAATTACACTCATAACTGTTTTATGGCAGGCCGTCGTCTCATCATCTCCACTTTATTGTTTTGACTGTCCTCCTGCTCCTGTAGGCAAACGTCGGCGCTGCGCTGGTTCTGCATCTGAGTGGAACCCACAAACCCAGTCCAGAGCGCTGGTGTGGGCGGAGCTGTGTTCACACACACATCTGTAACAGCTGAGACACCAATACACGCGGAACACCATGTGTTCCACTGACCAGTGCTCATATTCAAAGAGTAAAGACCCAGTTTGTGTCTGCAGACGGTGAGCTGACTTTCGGTCCAAACTGAGGAAACGAATGGAGTCTGAGGTTCAGTCTGAGAAACGCAAACACAGGCCTGGATTGGCTGAGCCTGCATCTGAACTGAGCATGTGCAGAACTGGGATTGGCTGAGCT
>NW_021941519.1:347551-380164 GCF_902148855.1 Sphaeramia orbicularis | reverse complement strand
AGTAACCTAACAATAATGACAAGTCCACATCTGTGTCTTTGTTTTAGTGTAAAAAACCCATTAAATTATGAAAATATGTACTTCTATAAACTATCGAGAAAAAAAAAAAAAAAACTGATAAAACCTGAAATTTAAATTAAAAACGTAAGAAAATTAAGTGTAATTTTCTCAGTCTTCTTCCTCCACTTCTCATTAGTCCATGTGCATTCTGGATCAGATCTCCAAAGACACTAAACACTGAGGAACAGGAAGAAAAGAGTTCAAACTGGACTGAATTTAATACAGACATTTCAGGTTGGACACATTTGTTCAGGTTAGTCACAGTTTATTGGTACAGGAGAGTTTGGAAATCACACACACACACACACAACACACACACACATACACAGACACACAGACACACACACAGACACACACAAACACACACACAACACACACATACACACACAGATACACACACACACAACACAATACACACCACACACATAGACACAGACACACAGACACACACACACACACACACAGACACACAGACACACACACACACACACATACACAAACATACACAGATACACACATACACACACAGACACACAACACCACAGACACATACACACATACACACACAGACACACACATACACACACACACAGACACACACACACACACACCACACACCACACACACAGGACACACACATACACACACAGACACACACACATACACACATACACACACACACATACACACACACAGACACACACGTACACACACACACACACACACATACACACACACACGCAGAGACACACACACACAGACACACAACGTACACACACACAAACACACAGATACACACACATACACACACACAGACACACACAGACACATGCACACATACACACACACACACACACACACAAACACACAGATACACACATACACACACAGACACCATACACACACAAAACACACACACACACAACACACACAGATGCTGACCAGCAGAACCTTCTTGGTGGAGGTCATTAAGAGAAAACCTCGTCACAGTCGAACAGAGGGACGCCAGCACAAACACTGACAGTTGGGTTAGGGTTAGGGTCCTGTTTCTAACACTGGGTTAGGGTTAGGGTCCTGTTTCTAACACTGGTTAGGGTTAGGGTCCTGTTTCTAACACTGGGTTAGGGTTCAGGTCCTGTTTCTAACACTGGGTTAGGGTTAGGGTTCAGGTCCTGTTTCTAACACTGGGTTAGGGTTAGTGTTAGGGTTAGGGTTAGGGTTCAGGTCCTGTTTCTAACACTGGGTTAGGGTTCGGGTTCAGGTCCTGTTTCTAACACGGGTTAGGGTTCAGGTCCTGTTTCTAACACTGGGTTAGGGTTCAGGTCCTGTTTCTAACACTGGGTTAGGGTTCGGGTTCAGGTCCTGTTTCTAACACTGGGTTAGGGTTAGGGTTCAGGTCCTGTTTCTAACACTGGGTTAGGGTTAGGGTTCAGGTCCTGTACAGTTGTAGTTTAGTTTAGTGTAGTTCAGTTGTAGTTTGTTTTAGTTGTAGTTAGTTGTAGTTTAGTTTAGTTGTAGTTTAGTTGTAGTTCAGTTGTAGTTTAGTTGTAGTTGTTGTAGTTTAGTTGTAGTTCAGTTGTAGTTTAGTTGTAGTTCAGTTGTAGTTTAGTTGTAGTTGTTGTAGTTCAGTTTAGTTTAGTTGTAGTTCAGTTGTAGTTTAGTTGTAGTTTAGTTGTAGTTCAGTTGTAGTTCAGTTGTAGTTTAGTTGTAGTTTAGTGTAGTTTTTGTAGTTTTGTTGTAGTTCAGTTGTAGTTCAGTTGTAGTTTAGTTTAGTTCAGTTGTAGTTCAGTTATTCAGTTGTAGTAGTTGTAGTTCAGTTGTAGTTTAGTTTAGTTGTAGTTCAGTTGTAGTTCAGTTGTAGTTCAGTTGTAGTTTAGTTGTAGTTCAGTTGTAGTTCGTTGTAGTTTAGTTGTAGTTCAGTTGTAGTTCAGTTGTAGTTCGGTTGTAGTTTAGTTGTAGTTCAGTTGTAGTTCAGTTGTAGTTTAGTTGTAGTTCAGTTGTAGTTTAGTTGTAGTTCAGTTGTAGTTAGTTGTAGTTTAGTTGTAGTTCAGTTGTAGTTCAGTTGTAGTTTAGTTGTAGTTCAGTTGTAGTTCAGTTGTAGTTTAGTTGTAGTTCAGTTATAGTTCAGTTGTAGTTCAGTTGTAGTTTAGTTTAGTTCAGTTGTAGTTTAGTTGTAGTTCAGTTGTAGTTTAGTTGTAGTTCAGTTGTCGTTTAGTTGTAGTTCAGTTTCGTTTAGTTGTAGTTTAGTTGTAGTTCAGTTGTAGTTTAGTTGTAGTTTAGTTGTAGTTCAGTTGTAGTTCAGTTGTAGTTTAGTTGTAGTTTAGTGGTAGTTTTTTGTTGTAGTTTTTTGTAGTTCAGTTGTAGTTTAGTTGTAGTTCAGTTGTAGTTCAGTTATAGTTCAGTTGTAGTTTAGTTGTAGTTCAGTTGTAGTTTAGTTTAGTTGTAGTTCAGTTGTAGTTCAGTTGTAGTTTAGTTGTAGTTCAGTTATAGTTCAGTTGTAGTTCAGTTGTATTTAGTTGTAGTTCAGTTGTAGTTCGGTTGTAGTTCAGTTGTAGTTCAGTTGTAGTTTTTTAGTTCAGTTGTAGTTTAGTTGTAGTTCAGTTATAGTTCAGTTGTAGTTCAGTTGTAGTTTAGTTGTAGTTCAGTTGTAGTTCGGTTGTAGTTTAGTTTAGTGTCAGTTGTAGTTTAGTTGTAGTTCAGTTATAGTTCAGTTGTAGTTCAGTTGTAGTTTAGTTGTAGTTCGGTTGTAGTTCAGTTGTAGTTTAGTTGTAGTTCAGTTGTAGTTTTGTTGTAGTTTAGTTGTAGTTCAGTTATAGTTCAGTTGTAGTTTAGTTGTAGTTCAGTTATAGTTCAGTTGTAGTTTAGTTGTAGTTCGGTTGTAGTTCAGTTGTAGTTTAGTTGTAGTTCAGTTGTAGTTCAGTTGTAGTTTAGTTGTAGTTTAGTTGTAGTTCAGTTATAGTTCAGTTGTAGTTCAGTTGTAGTTTACTTTAGTTGTAGTTCAGTTGTAGTTCAGTTGTTTTAGTTGTAGTTCAGTTGTAGTTCAGTTGTAGTTCAGTTGTAGTTCAGTTGTAGTTCAGTGGTCTCTTTTCTCTTCTTCTCTGTGCTCCTATTCAAATCAATCCCAGACAGGACTCTGCTGCTTTAGTCTCCATGTTTCCAGGTAGAGTGGGGACCAGAAGACGACTGGAAACCACAAGTGAACACAAGTGACGGAGCAAAAAGTGTCGTATGGAGACAGCACAGAAAACTGAGAGAGACAAAGAAATCCATTTAACATCAATCTGACATTGACAAAGACCAAAACCAAGGGAATTTGATCCAGAATTTGTATCTGTTTTAGTTAGTTTAGTAAACACACAATACAGTTTCAGTTAGTTATGGGTTTTTTTTGTTTTTTTTCTTTTAACTTTTTTTTTTAATTTCAGTTAGTGAAAATGTTTTTACAGTTAGTTTCGGTCATTTCCTTAGTTTTCTTTAATAATAATAACCTTTTCCGTACCCAGTATAACACCATGCTGGATCAGGGAGTCCATACAGATCAGAAAACGGACCCCGAGGACCATGAACATGGATGAGGGGTCCTACACCTGATCCCACACCTGGGACACAGTCCTCTGTGGGATGTTAGGCAGTAGGGGGAAGTAGGGGGCAGTAGGGGGCAGTAGGGGGCAGTAGGGGGCGTCTGGTGGCAGCAGGGGCAGCAGGGGGAAGTAGGGGGCAGCAGGGGGTCACAGGGGGCAATAGGGGGCAGCAGGGGGTCACAGGGGCAGCAGGGGGCCGTAAGGGGCAGGGGTTTCAGCAGGGGGTCACAGGGGGCAGAATCACCCCTGTCATCCGGCAAACCAGGGTCAAACAGCTGATAAGGAGTGGTGACAGGAAGAACAGGTGACTGTTGTGAGGAAGGACACAGGTGTTGGCCCAGACATGTCCAAGGAAAAGAATCAGCTGTGTTTCATCTGTCTGACAGAAGAAAAGGAAATGTGGGGAAGCTGTGTGATGGTGCAAAGACCCCAGAGGTGCAGCTGACGGTCCCAAAACGACTTCAACTTGGACCTCAGCGGACAAACGTCAGCTGATAGAAGTGGACCCGTGGGTGCAGCCGGTGTCCAGAAGGACGGACGGTCCCCACGTCTCCTGGAAACGGAAGAGGATTCAAGCACAGATCCACAGCAGTAGTCTGAATGAGCCATGAATGAACCACAGGCAACTGTGCAGCAACATCAAACTATTCCAGTCCAGGTCAAAGTTAGGCTCCGTAAAAATACCATAAATGTCTTTCAGATGCAGACGAGCAGAAGAAAACCCATTTGAATTCATCTGTGGTTAGGTTAGCTTTAGCTTTTTTTCAGCGTGTGATGGCCACGCCCACCAAGGTTATTATCGTTAACGAAAACTTAACGAAATGACATAATCTAGAATTGAAAAAAACATTTTCCTTAACTGAAATAATAAAAACTATAATTAAAAGAACAGAAAAAAAACATAACTAACTGAAACTGTATGTGTCTATAAAACTAACTAAAACACATAAAAATTCTGGATTAAATTCCCTTGGTTTTGGTCTTTGTCAGATTGATGTTAAATGGATTTCTTTGTCTATCTCAGTTTTCTGTGCTGTCTCCATACGACACTTTTTGCTCCGTCACTTGTGTTCACTTGTGGTTTCCAGTCGTCTTCTGGTCCACACTCTACCTGGAAACATGGAGACTAAAGCAGCAGAGTCCTGTCTGGGATTGATTTGAATAGGAGCACAGAGAAGAAGAGAAAAAGACGACTGAACTACAACTGAACTATAACTGAACTACAACTAAACTACAACTAAACTACAGCTGAACTACAACTAAACTACAACTGAACTACAACTGAACTACAACTAAACTACAACTGAACTACAGCTGAACTACAACTAAACTACAACTGAACTACAACTGAACTACAACTAAACTACAACTGAACTACAACTGAACTACAACTAAACTACAACTGAACTAAAACTGAACTACAACTAAACTACAACTAAACTACAGCTGAACTACAACTAAACTACAACTGAACTACAACAAAACTACAACTAAACTACAACTGAACTACAACTGAACTACAACTAAACTACAACTGAACTACAACTGAACTACAGCTGAACTACAAGAACTACAACTAAACTACAACTGAACTACAACTGAACTACAACTAACTACAACTGAACTACAGCTGAACTACAACTAAACTACAACTGAACTACAACTGAACTACAACTGAACTACAACTGAACTACAACTAAACTACAACTGAACTACAACTAAACTACAACTAAACTACAAGTGAACTACAACTGAACTACAACTAACTACAACTGAACTACAACTGAACTACAGCTGAACTACAACTAAACTACAACTGAACTACAACTGAACTACAACTAAACTACAACTGAACTACAGCTGAACTACAACTAAACTACAACTGAACTACAACTGAACTACAACTGAACTACAACTAAACTACAACTAAACTACAACTGAACTACAACTGAACTACAACTAAACTACAACTGAACTACAACTGAACTACAACTGAACTACAACTAAACTACAACTGAACTACAACTAAACTAAACTACAACTGAACTACAACTAAACTACAACTAAACTACAACTTAACTACAACTGAACTACAACTAAACTACAACTGAACTACAACTAAACTACAACTGAACTACAACTGAACTACAACTAAACTACAACTGAACTATAACTGAACCACAACTGAACTGAACTACAACTGAACTACAACTGAACTAAAACTAAACTACAACTAAACTACAACTAAACTACAACTGAACTACAACTGAACTACAACTAAACTACAACTGAACTAAAACTGAACTACAACTGAACTACAACTAAACTACAACTGAACTACAACTGAACTACAACTGAACTACAACTAAACTACAACTAAACTACAACTGAACTAAAAACTGAACTACAACTGAACTACATCTGAACTACAACTTAACTAAACTCCAACTAAACCAAACTACAACTGAACTACAACTAAACTACAACTAAACTACACCTGAACTACAACTGAACTACAACTAAACTACAACTGAACTACAACTAACTACAACTGAACTACAACTGAACTACAACTAAACTACAACTGAACTACAACTGAACTACAACGAACTACAGCTGAACTACAACTGAACTACAACTAACTACAACTGAACTACAACTGAACTACAACTGAACTACAACTGAACTACAGCTGAACTACAACTAAACTACAACTGAACTACAACTGAACTACAACTGAACTACAGCTGAACTACAACTGAACTACAACTAAACTACAACTGAACTACAACTAAACTACAACTAAACTACAAGTGAACTACAACTGAACTACAACTAAACTACAACTGAACTACAACTAAACTACAACTGAACTACAACTAAACTAAACTACAACTGAACTACAACTAAACTACAACTAAACTACAACTGAACTACAACTGAACTACAACTAAACTACAACTGAACTACAACTAAACTACAACTGAACTACAACTGAACTACAACTAAACTACAACTGAACTACAAACTGAACTACAACTAAACTACAACTGAACTAAAACTGAACTACAACTGAACTACAACTAAACTACAACGAACTACAACTGAACTACAACTAAACTACAACTGAACTAAAACTGAACTACAACTGAACTACAACTAAACTACAACTGAACTAAAACTGAACTACAACTGAACTACAACTAAACTACAACTGAACTACAACTGAACTACAACTGAACTACAACAACTACAACTGAACTACACTGAACTACAACAAACTAAAACTGAACTACAACTGAACTACAACTAAACTACAACTGAACTACACTAAACTACAACTGAACTAAAAACAATAAACTGAACTACAACTGAACTACATCTGAACTACAACTTAACTAAACTCCAACTAAACCAAACTACAACTGAACTACAACTAAACTACAACTAAACTACACCTGAACTACAACTGAACTACAACTAACTACAACTAAACTACAACTGAACTACAACTGAACTACAACTAAACTACAACTAAACTACAACTGAACTACAACTAAACTACAACTGAACTAAAACTGAACTACAACTAAACTACAACTAACTAAAACTGAACTACAACTGAACTACAACTAAACTAAAACTGAACTACAACTGAACTACAACTAACTACAACTGAACTACAACTAAACTACAACTGAACTAAAACTGAACTACAACTAACTACCTAAACTACAACTAAACTACAACTGAACTACAACTGAACTACAACTAAACTACAACTGAACTAAAACTGAACTACAACTAACTACAACTGAACTAAAACTGAACTACAACTGAACTACACTAAACTAAAACTGAACTACAACTGAACTACAACTAAACTACAACTGAACTACAACTAAACTACAACTGAACTAAAACTGAACTACAACTGAACTACATCTGAACTACAACTTAACTAAACTCCAACTAAACCAAACTACAACTGAACTACAACTAAACTACAACTGAACTACAACTGAACTACAACTAAACTAAACTAAACTACAACTAAACTACAACTGAACTAAAAAAACTAAACTAAAACTGAACTAAAACTAAACTACAACTGAACTAAAACTAAACTACAACTGAACTACAACTAAACTACAACTGAACTACAACTAAAATACAACTGAACTACAACTGAACTACAACTAAAATACAACTGAACTACAACTAAACTACAACTGAACTACAACTAAAATACAACTGAACTACAACTAAACTACAACTGAACTACAACTAAAATACAACTGAACTACAACTAAACTAAAACTAAACTACAACTAAATACAACTAAACTAAACTCCACTAAACTAAACTAAAACTAACTACAACTAAACTAAAACTAAAACTCCAACAACTAAACCCAACTAAAACTAAACTCCAACTAACTCCAACTAACTAAACTAAACTAAACTAAAACTAAACTCCAACTAAACTAAACTAAAACTAAACTAAAACTAACTCCAACTAAACTAACTAAAACTAAACTAAACACTCTAACTAAACTAAACTAAAACTAAACTACTAAACTCCAACTAAACTAAAACTAAACTAAACTAAACTCCAACTAAACTAAACAAATACACTAAACTAAACTAAAACACTACTAACTCCAACTAAA
The DNA here is from genome assembly GCF_902148855.1 of Sphaeramia orbicularis. Classification (NCBI taxonomy): domain Eukaryota; kingdom Metazoa; phylum Chordata; class Actinopteri; order Kurtiformes; family Apogonidae; genus Sphaeramia; species Sphaeramia orbicularis. The sequence continues at coordinate 371,851 of NW_021941519.1, read as the reverse complement.
CTAAAAGTAAACTAAAACTAAACTCCAACTAAACTAAACTAAAACTAAACTACAACTAAACTACAACTAAGCATTTAGAAAAAAAAAAAATAATAAAACTAATAAAAACTATCAAACCTGCTCTAAAAATTAATTAAAATGAACTAAATTAGAGAAAAAGAACCTTCAAACTAAATAAAACTAAACTATAATGAAAAATCCAAAACTATTAGAACCTTGGTCACCACACTCACAAAACACCAAAACCACCACATATTGAGTCATGTTGAACTGCAGTCACTTGGTTTACATACAACACTCTCTGTTTTTTGGTGTAGAACTGGTTCATTCACACTTTGATCACACACTGGCACTAGATGGAACCTGCACATGGAGTTTACATTGTCATTTTGCTATTCATTCTTTTTTTTTTTTTTTCTTTGAGTTACCATCTGCTGGGGGGCATTTCCTGCTGCAGACCCAAGACAGGTCTGAGGGCGGAGCAAGGCTTTATGCTGAAGCCCCTCCCATGGACCAGACTAAAGGCGGCCATACACTGTGCGATTATTTCGATCGTTGCACGCAGCTCCATCTCAAACTGTGCGAATCAGTCGTACAGTCAGGCTCACAATTCCTGTTCTCACACTGTACGGACCGACGCTCGTATGCGACCTGACTGCTCACACTGTAGGACCATACCACAGGACGCACCACACGTTTGAGTGTTGTATCCGGAAATACAACGTTAAAATACCAAGGAATCCGAGAAAGTGCATAGACGATTGTGTATTGGCGTGAGCCACGAAATGGTAGTGCTAAACAAAAACCAACGAGCTGCTTTGGTAACATGTGCCATTATCTGTGAGGAATCAAAAAAGAAGAAAAGACAACGATGTTTGGTGCAGGCATTGGTTGTCCAGACGTGGACAGTATAGGCTGTCAATCTTAAAGCAAAGAGAACTAGAGGTACGCTGCAACAGCTAAACTGCACTAGGACAACAGACAGCTACTGTTAGCTTGTACGCTACTGTACGCGTCTGTGTTGGCGCATGCACAGTGTGAGAATTTGAGGCACATCGGTTCGTGGCGCTGCTTTGACAGTACGATACACTCACGAGGAGCGAGCAGGATTTCAAACAGCTCCGTTTTCCTTGCGAACACACGATTGCTGGTTGTGAGGTGGTTGTGAGGTGCTAATCGCTTCTCTTTACCCCAAGTACACTGCACCAAGCACCACACCGATTAGAGGCACATCGGCCTGATCCCAGAAAGAGTCGCACGAGTGAGAAATCGTCTCTAAACTCGCACAGTGTAAGGCCGCCTTAAGAGCTTGTACATCGGGGGGGGTTCTGTCTTTTTCCGTTCCCTGTGTGTGAACTGTGGTTGGATCCATTAGTCTACATGGTGTCCCAGTGTCTCAGTCTGGCAGCTCTGTTAGTTGACTACATGTTTACTTTTATTAGCATTCTTCTTCAGTACAGTTCTATTTTATTGACTTCTTTTAAGGGCCCTATTACTCTGATTTCAGTTAGCTTTTGTAAAGATATTTTTCCAGGAAATAAATGCCTTTTGCTAGTGATGGTGAGATGAAGCCTCATGAGGCATGGAACCACTGGAGCCTGTTGGTTCCAGAAAGGGTTCATTTGTGGAAGCTTCATGTGCACATGAAACCACCTACTGTCCATGTGTAGAACCACAGAATGGGGGATGCATTGAATGTTGTGTCTGTTCTGGCTCTGTGGAATGACTATGAATACCAAAAATGCATGACCAAATAATTTCTCTACAATATTATCACATATGTATAATCAAATATTTTTGAATGTGTTCTGTGTGTGAAAATTTCCCCCAAATGGTAGGATCATATGTGGGAGTTGTGTATTTTTTTTTTTTTTCTGTCACTTTAGGAAAGTGTCATGGACTGAAACAGGCAGAGGATACTGAACATGTTTGCGGAACAGGAAGAGAACACTGAACATGTTTATGGAACTAGGAAGAGAACACTGAACATGTTTATGGAACTAGGAAGAGAACACTGAACATGTTTGTGGAACTAGGAAGAGAACACTGAACATGTTTATGGAACTAGGAAGAGAACACTGAACATGTTTGTGGAACTAGGAAGAGAACACTGAACATGTTTATGGAACTAGGAAGAGAACACTGAACATGTTTGTGGAACTAGGAAGAACACTGAACATGTTTATGGAACTAGGAAGAGAATACTGAACATGTTTATGGAACTAGGAAGAGAACACTGAACATGTTTGTGGAACTAGGAAGAGAACACTGAACATGTTTATGGAACTAGGAAGAGAACACTGAACATGTTTATGGAACTAGGAAGAGAACACTGAACATGTTTATGGAACTAGGAGAGACACTGAACATGTTTGTGGAACTACGCAGAGGACACTGAACATGTTTATGGAACTAGGAAGAGAACACTGAACTGTTTATGGAACTAGGAAGAGAACACTGAACATGTTTGTGGAACTACGCAGAGGATACTGAACATGTTTATGGAACTAGGAAGAGAACACTGAACATGTTTATGGAACTAGGAAGAGAACACTGAACATGTTTGCGGAACTAGGAAGAGAACACTGAACATGTTTGCGGAACTACGCAGAGGACACTGAACATGTTTATGGAACTAGGAAGAGAACACTGAACATGTTTGTGGAACTAGGAAGAGAACACTGAACATGTTTATGGAACTAGGAAGAGAACACTGAACATGTTTGTGGAACTAGGAAGAGAACACTGAACATGTTTATGGAACTAGGAAGAGAACACTGAACATGTTTGTGGAACTAGGAAGAGAACACTGAACATGTTTATGGAACTAGGAAGAGAATACTGAACATGTTTATGGAACTAGGAAGAGAACACTGAACATGTTTGGAACTAGGAAGAGAACACTGAACATGTTTTATGGAACTAGGAAGAGAACACTGAACATGTTTATGGAACTAGGAAGAGAACACTGAACATGTTTATGGAACTAGGAAGAGAACACTGAACATGTTTGTGGAACTACGCAGAGGACACTGAACATGTTTATGGAACTAGGAAGAGACACTGAACATGTTTATGGAACTAGGAAGAGAACACTGAACATGTTTGTGGAACTACGCAGAGGATACTGAACATGTTTATGGAACTAGGAAGAACACTGAACATGTTTATGGAACTAGGAAGAGAACACTGAACATGTTTGCGGAACTAGGAAGAGAACACTGAACATGTTTGCGGAACTACGCAGAGGACACTGAACAGTTTATGGAACTAGGAAGAGAACACTGAACATGTTTATGGAACTAGGAAGAGAACACTGAACATGTTTGCGGAACTAGGAAGAGAACACTGAACATGTTTGCGGAACTACGCGAGGACACTGAACATGTTTATGGAACTAGGAAGAGAACACTGAACATGTTTATGGAACTAGGAAGAGAACACTGAACATGTTTGTGGAACTAGGAAGAGAACACTGAACATGTTTGCGGAACTACGCAGAGACACTGAACATGTTTATGGAACTAGAAGAGAAACACTGAACATGTTTGTGGAACTAGGAGAGAACACTGAACATGTTTGTGGAACTAGGAAGAGAACACTGAACATGTTGTGGAACTAGGAAGAGAACACTGAACATGTCTGTGGAACTACGCAGAGGACACTGAACATGTTTATGGAACTAGGAAGAGAACACTGAACATGTTTATGGAACTAGGAAGAGAACACTGAACATGTTTGTGGAACTAGGAAGAGAACACTGAACATGTTTATGGAACTAGGAAGAGAACACTGAACATGTTTATGGAACTAGGAAGAGAACACTGAACATGTTTGTGGAACTACGCAGAGAACATTGAACATGTATATGGAACTAGGAAGAGGACACTGAACATGTTATGGAACTAGGAGGACACTGAACAGTTTATGGAACTAGGAAGAGGACACTGAACATGTTTATGGAACTAGGAAGAGGACACTGAACATGTTTATGGAACTAGGAAGAGAACACTGAACATGTTTATGGAACTAGGAAGAGAACACTGAACATGTTTGTGGAACTAGGAAGAGAACACTGAACATGTTTATGGAACTAGGAAGAGAACACTGAACATGTTTATGGAACTAGGAAGAGAACACTGAACATGTTTATGGAACTAGGAAGAGAACACTGAACATGTTTATGGAACTAGGACAATGATGGACAGGACAGGGGAGGTTTTATTCATTTTTATTCAGAAACCACCAGGACCCAGGGTCCACCAGGACCAGGATCCAGGGCCCCCTGTGTGTGTGTACACATACCTGGCAGCTCTTATTCCCCTTCATCTATCTGATGTTTGCTGCTGGTTTATATATGCTGTTGTATATGTATATGTGTACTGGTATATGTATGTGTATATATGTGTATGTGTGTGTATATATATATATATATATATATATATATATATATATATATATACAGACCTGATCCAAATCTTCAGACCAGTTGAAAAATAGCTAGAATTGACCTTTTGCACATTTGGATCTTAATGAGGTTTTAAGTAGAGCTACAATATATAAGCAAGAAGGGGGAGTGAGACAAAAAGCACTTTGAAAAGTCATTTATTGAAAACAAGTAAACTGAAATAGGCTGTTTATCAGCTGATCAAAAGTTTAAGACCATCGCTCAAAAAATTACAAAAACTCTCCAAACCAGAACAAAAAATGTTCTCAGTAGGACTCAGTAATGAGTAGCTCCACCGTTCTTGTTAATCACTTCATAAATTCGTGAGGCCATGCTTGATGCCAGTGTTTCCAGGAGGCTGGTGGGAACATTGCTCCAAGTGGTGAAGATGGCTTCACCAAGGGCATCAGCTGTGTGGAACTGATGGTCATTTTTAAACTTCCCCTGCCATCCATCCCCAAATGTTCTCTATGGGATTAAATCAGGGGAACATGCGGGATGGTCCAAAAGAGTGATGTTCTTCTCCCTGAAGAAGTCCTTGGTCAAGCGAGCATTGTGAGCTGCAGCGTTGTCCTGTTTTTAAACCCAGCTGTTCCCACACAGACCAGGGCCCTCAGTCATGAGGGACGCCCGCTGCAACATCTGCACGTAACCAGCCGCCGTTTGACCACCCTGCACCACCTGAAGCTCCAGTGTTCCACTGAATGAAAAAGCACCCCAGATCATGATGGACCCCCTCCACTGTGCCGGGTAGAAAACATCTCAGGTGGGATCTCCTTGTCGTGACAGTAACGTTGGAAGCCATCTGGACCGTCAAGGTTCCATTTTTTCTCATCAGAGAATAAAACTTTTTTCCACCTTTCAGTGTCCCATGTTTGATGCTCCTGGCAAAGTCTAAACGGGCAGTTTTGTGGCGTTGGAGGAGACGAGGTCTTTGAATTGTTTTTTTGTTTTTGAAACCCTTTTCCCGCAGATGCCGTCTGATGGTTATTGTGCTGCAGTCGGCACCAGTAAGGGCCTTCATTTGGGTGGAGGACCACCCTGTGTGTTGACGGACAGTCAATGGGATCCTCCGGCTCAGCGCAGGTGACATTTTTTTGGGTCTACCACTTGACTTTTTTTCCATAATGCTCAGGATCTGTCCAAAAATGTAGAATGACTGTCTTACTGCGTCCAACCTCAGCAGCAATGGCACGCTGCCAGAGGCCTCGCTTATGCAGCTGGACGATCCGACCACGTTCAAGAAGAGAAAGCTTCTGAGCTTTAGCCATCAGGAGGGCATGACCGTGTGAATGCCCGACAGAAAATGAGAATTTGGAGCAGATTTTAGCTTTTATAGCCTGTGGTCTTAAACTTTGGATCAGCTGATAAACAGCCTATTTCAGTTTACTTGTTGTTTTCAATAAATGACTTTTTCAAAGTGCTTTTTGTCTCACTCCCCCTTCTTGCTTTATATTGCAGCTCTACTTAAAACCTCATTAAGATCCAAATGTGCAAAAGGTAATTCTAGCTATTTTTCAACTGGTCTGAAGATTTTGATTGAGTCTGTATATATGTGTGTGTGTGGTGTATGTGTATATATATGTGCATATGTGTATATATACCTGGCAGCTCCTTGTTGCCTTTCATCCATCGTATATTTGCTGCCGGTTTGCTGCTGATGGCTGAACAGGTCATTTCAGTTTCATTGCCTTCGTTCAGGACGTCGTCTCGGGCTTCGATGATGGGGTTTCCAGGAGGAACTACCAGGAAAAAACAACATCCAACAGTGACCACCATCCTGTAAACGCATTCTGCACATGCTCCATTTATTATTATTATTATATTATTATTATTTCTGGATCGATAAGTTCTGATCATGTGTCCAACATACATCCATATGATGCAGTGGTGATGGTTTGGATGGAGTTAAGCAAAAAAAAACCAAAACAAACAACCAAAAAACAAACAAACAAGTGGGTTAGTGTTAAGAGGAAGGAACAAAGGAAGGATCAAAAAGAAGAGAAGAGGGAAACAAAAGAAACATATGAAGGTAAACATATGAGTAAACATGAGGAAACATATGAGTTAACATGGAAGTAATCATATGAGTAAACATATGAGTAAAGTAAACATATGAGTAAACATATAAGTAAACATATGAGTAAAGTAAACATATGAGTAAATATATGAAAGTAAACTATGAGTAAACATATGAGTAAAGTAAACATATGAGTAAACATATAAGTAAACATGAGTAAAGTAAACATATGAGTAAATATATGAAAGTAAACATATGAGTAAACACATGAGTAAAGTAAACATATGAGTAAATATATGAAAGTACACATATGAGTAAACATATGAGTAAAGTAAACTTATGAGTAAACATATAACCAAACACATGAGTAAACATATGAGTAAATATATGAAAGTAAACATATGAGTAAACATATGAGTAAACATATAACCAAACACATGAGTAAACATATGAGTAAATATATGAAAGTAAACATATGAGTAAACATATGAGTAAAGTAAACATATGAGTAAATATATGAAAGTAACATATGAGTAAACATATGAGTAAAGTAAACATATGAGTAAATATATGAAAGTAACATAGGAGTAAACATATAGATAAGTAAACATATGAGTAAACATATAAGTAAACAATGAGTAAAGTAACATATGAGTAAATATATGAGTAAACTATGAGTAATAGTAAACATAGAGTAAATAGATGAAAGTAAAACATATGAGTAAACCTATGAGTAAAGTAAACATATGAGTAAACATATAGCCAAACACATGAGTAAAGTAAACATATGAGTAAATATATGAAAGTAAACATATGAGTAAACATATGAGTCAGTGATAGTCTTTGTGATAGAACCCATACTGTAAAGTTACATCAGTCACATGTCTTTATGGAGTTGAAGTGGTCCTTCCATCTATACACACATCTATATAAATATTAGTGCTGGGCAACAACTGAAAATTTTAATCGCAATTAATCGTGTGGATTTCTGTGATTAATCATGATTAATTGCATAGTTGTATGGGGGGGGGGGGGCATTGCCGGCATCAACAGTGTGTATTTCCTTTCAGTGATATTTCAGACTGGAAGTATTCCAGTGATAAAAAAAATAATTCCATGTCAGTTCTTCCAACACCTGAGTCCTTCTCCCCCCCCACCATCTGACGACATTTAAAATGCAAATGTCCATGGAACAGACCCGCTACTGTTCACATGTTTATGTCACCACCATTTATTTATGTGTGTTGATGATTGACAGAAGTCTTAAGCCCCACCCCAAATGTTGTCACTGGTTGAATAACGCATGATGATGCCGATTGTCAAACCACCCGTGATCCACATCCCCCCCCCCCCCCAAAAAAAAAAACAAAAAACAAAAACATTTCCCGTTCCCGTGACGCTTGGTTTTACCTATGGGTGTTCACAGAGCCACGGCAACGCACCTATAAAAAAGAATATTGTGGACGGTTCAGTGTGTTCAAAGCAACCAAAGGGGGCCCTCTAGTGGTGGGAATACGTTGTCACTAACTATGTTTTGTCCTTGCGGTGTTCCCGTAGTCAGTTCAGACATAAGAAGGAACTAACAGACATGTTTCTTTCACTCTGTTTGTATGGCCCCAAAAACGTTGTCTGTGAGTATTTTCTGTTCAGTTGTTGTCAGAATGAATAGTATCAAATATCTCTGATGTGAACCTTTATTATTGAATAAAAAGACATTGTAAATCTTAAATTAATCTGTAAATGCTAATCATTAGCATGTCTATGGATTTTCCCATTCAAGTTAGCATCGAGCTAGGAGTCTTTTTCCCATTCATTTAAATGTATAATGCCATGTAAATGTACTAAGGCAGTGAACAGAACTCAGACATATTTAGTTTGCATGTGTCAGTTTTACAGTGAGTCTACAGGAACAGATTTGGACACAAGTTTGGGGCGTCCGTCTTTTCTTGGTAAACCTGTTGTCTATAATCGCGACACTCACACAAGCAGAAGAATAGGAGTTATTGTCTGCATGGGTTCTCTCTGGGTACTCCGGCTTCCTCCCACCATCCAAAGACATGCACTAATAGGTTAATTGGTTAATCTAAATTGGCCATAGGTGTGAATGTGAGAGTGATTGTTTGTCTCTATGGGGTGTTTCAAGATACTTGCAATTTTGTAAAAACTCCTTGTACCCATGGTGAATCTCAGACATGTACAGTAATAGACATGTTCTGAACTGTTTACCTGGTGTGTTGGACATTGTCTACAAGGTGGCACGCCTGAAAATTCGGTCAGTAATCCCTACATTTCCCTCTTCAACTCCATTTGTGTCCTGTACATAACCCGTTTTTTGCCAGTTTTGTGTCAACCACAGGGTAATCACAATTTTCAACCCTGTGTCCTGTTGAAAAAGCCAAACAATTGCTTACATATTGAATGATGTTGAATCCTCTCTGATGCTGCCTCAGTGATAGAAACAGGTCTACATTTAATGGATCTTAACTTCATGACAGTAGTTTTTCACAAACCTGTTTTCGTAAACCGCTGCTCAGGTTTTTGGACCCTCCAAACCTTTAGTCCCTCAGATGATAAACAGAGGCTTTGATGGGTTTTTATGTCAGTTTCATTCAATACTCATCTGTTATCAAGAATAACTAGTTCAGCCATCAAGGAACCAACTTGTTTGTGATTGGGTGTTCCTCTGTCAGGACCTTCTCACCTGTCCTGTACAGAACCAAATTTTTCACTTAATTTCAAAGTGATATCTTGAAATAAAAACAGAGGCGAGGCCAAAAACCCATCAGTTCCAGTCCTTTAGCACAGATGAAGGTAAACTACCACATGTGAAACTTGTCATCTTAGAACTAGGCCAGTAGTAAGTGTTGAAACACTGCACGTCAGAATGTGCCCTACAGAAGCACTTCAGTGTGGAACATGCCTTTTCCATCCAAGCAGGGTTTGACATGGACTTCATAGTTTATGCCAAATCCTCTTCCTACTGATGAAGACTGACCCAAATATCACTGGAAAGAAGGACTTTAGGAAGCCCATGCTGGAAATACCTTTCTGCACATCTCCAGAATCTGACAGTGGCAGAAACATGCCTAAACTGGACATGTCCTGTACATAACCATGCGTCAAATGGGCATATCTGTGGAATACTAGAACAACTGTATTTCACTGGAAGAATGTGTTTAGTAACTGCTTTAAACCTTCACAAGAAGAAATCATAGCACAAAGAACTGTTCAGTGATCCTCATCCATCTTTAAACAGAGTGTCCTGTACAGAACCTTCTGCCAGTGTGAGTTATGTACAGGACACCTTCATATGTTTAAGCTCATCTGGACATTCAGATCTGCTGATTTGAACTGATGCCTTGATGGGCATCTCCTGACCCATCTCATTAGTGCAGACCCAGTTTTACCAGGATGTGTGGAATAGAAGTCATGTTTTCAGCTTCATATCCATGATTCCTGAAAAGTGGATTTTTTTGCTGGGAATTTCGCATCATGCATAAAAAAACTTTTTTTCACTTCTTGTTTTCTCTGACTAGAACATAACCCTAACCTAACCCTAACATACTTTCAGGTATTGGAAGTTTGTTCTTTAGTTATTGTTGACACTTTGTCATGTTTTTCTGTTTCATACAAATGATACAACCCCCCCATGCAATAGCAAATGACATTTACAAAGCTTGGTTTAATCATGTTTTAACCCATTTCAGGAAGTAACAAGTTCAAAATGATGATCATGGAGACAAAACAAACAAGTGTCCCTGTCCATAACCTCCATGTCCCGTCCATAACCCCTCCTGTCCACTCTGAACCTTTGGACATTCTCAGCCTTGGTGGAACACCACTGGTTCATGCCCTTAGTTTTACAGTGTTCCATGTCTACTCAGTGTACAGGAGCTGTTTGGTGGCATTACCTGCTGATTTGGGGAAATGAGACAAATGGAACCGTATCGGACGTTAAGAATGCACCAGGTTCAAAATCGGACACTAAAATCCATTCAGATTGATTTAAAGTACCTCAGCTCACTTACACTTGGGCAAACCTGTCAACTGGAGCCCATGCTCTTGATGAGAATGACATTTTTATCACCTTATTTTTGTTGTGTGTCCTGTACATAACCACAGTGTTGTCATGGTTTTGGAACTGCTGTTATTTCATAATAAAGCCCAGTATTTGAAAACAGTTTTCAGTTTTTTCTTCCTTAGGTTCCTCTCTTAGGGATCAGTTGAGTTTTGAGCAATTTCACCATGGTAAAAAATTTGGCCCTCTGGTTGACAAAAGTTGCGAGTATTCTCGAAACACCCCCTATATGTTCAGCCCTGTGATGAACTGGCGACTTGTCCAGGGTGTACCCCGCCTTCCCCCCTATGTAGCTGGGATAGGCTCCAAGACCCCCGTGACCCTAGTGAGGATAAAGTGGGTTCAGAAAATGAACGCATGAATGAATATATATATATATATATATATATATATATATATATAATATATATATACACACACATATGTGTGTGTGTGTGTGGTGGTGGTAGTCCTACTCAGTACAGTGACATCAGCGTAGGCCTCCTGTGGGGGTCTGTGTACAGCTGACACACGTATCGTCCTTCGTCCGACAGGGACACGTTGGACAGAGACACCCGCAACTCGTTGTCGGAGAAGTTGACCAACTGAAACGAGCGTCTTTGAGAGCTGGAGGACACAAAACACAAAACACACACACACAAAACACACACAGCGCTTTATTATTCTTTGGGTTTATGAACACACCAGGAACACACACACACACACACACAGTGGTCTTGTGTCAGGGTCAGGGGTCAGGGTCAGTGGTCTTGTGTCAGGGTCAGGGGTCAGGGTCAGTGGTCTTGTGTCAGGGTCAGTGGTCTTGTGTCAGGGTCAGGGGTGAGGGTCAGTGGTCTTGTGTCAGAGTCAGGGGTCAAGGTCAGTGGTCTTGTGTCAGGGTCAGGGGTCAGGTCAGTGGTCTTGTGTCAGGGTAAGGGGTCAGGGTCAGTGGTCTTGTGTCAGGGTCATGGGTCAAGGGCAGTGGTCTTGTGTCAGGGTCAGGGGTCAAGGTCAGTGGTCTTGTGTCAGGGTCAGGGGTAAGGGTCAGTGGTCTTGTGTCAGAGTCAGGGGTCAGGGTCAGGGGTCAGGGTCATGGTCTCGTGCCAGAGTCAGGGGTCAGGGGTCTTGTGTCAGGGTCAGGGGTCTTGTGTCGGGGTCAGGGTCAGGGGTCAGGGGTCTTGTGTCAGGGTCAGGGGTCTTGTGTCAGGGTCAGGGTCAGGGGTCAGGGGTCTTGTGTCAGGGTCAGGGTCAGGGGTCAGGGGTCTTGTGTCAGGGTCAGGGTCAGGGGTCAGGGGTCTTGTGTCAGGGTCAGGGGCCAGGGGTCTTGTGTCAGGGTCAGGGTCAGGGGTCCTTGTGTCAGGGTCAGGGTCAGGGGTCAGGGGTCTTGTGTCAGGGTCAGGGGTCTTGTGTCAGGGTCAGGGGTCTTGTGTCAGGGTCAGGGTCTTGTGTCAGGGGTCTTGTGTCAGGGTCAGGGGTCTTGTGTCAGGGTCAGGGGTCTTGTGTCAGGGTCAGGGTCAGAGGTCTTGTGTCAGGGTCAGGGGTCAGGGGTCTTGTGTCAGGGTCAGGGGTCAGGGGTCTTGTGTCAGGGTCAGGGGCAGGGGTCAGGGGTCTTGTGTCAGGGTCAGGGTGTCAGGGGTCTTGTGTCAGGGTCAGGGGGTCAGTCATTCGTTTGTTTTGTCTGAACACAGTGCAGGCCCTCCTGTGTCACATGACTAAAGCAGCCCTCATTGGTTTGGTCATGAACAGCTCAGACTGAATCAGATCCAACAGGTCAGTGTGTAATCTGATTACACAGCTCAGACTGAATCAGATCCAACAGGTCAGTGTGTAATCTGATTACACAGCTCAGTGTTAGAACACTCACACTGAGGGCGACTCCAGTGTTACTGTGTTCTTTTGTTGGAAGCTCCAAAAAAAAAGCTCCAAAAAAAGTCCAGATTGTTTTCAGTCTCATTTTTATACATTTATTGTTGACATTGATCTGATCACAAACTAAATGTGCCTCAGCTGAGGATCCAGCCCAAGCAGAGAACTGGACCCAGACGTTCCAGTGCACGTGACTTTTAGAATCCTTTAAACTGATCTCCAAACTCTGGGCTGATCCGCTTGTGGGCGTGGTCACAGAACGTGGACTGGTGTCATGTGACTCTAAAGTCAAACAGATGGAATTCCTTAACTCAGTGCAAACCCCATAATGACCGTGTGACCCGCTTAACTCGCGTTGTTTCCGATCGTCTGTGGGCGAGTGCATTTAAAGTGTGCCCAAAGTAACGTCCTGTAACACAAACCTGTCACTGTACTATAGGAGCAAGATGGGACCTATCCTAAGAACTGGACCACTGGCCTAAGAACTGGACCACTGGCCTAAGAACTGGACCACTGACCTAAGAACTGGACCACTGGCCTAAGAACTGGACCACTGGCCTAAGAACTGGACCACTGACCTAAGAACTGGACCACTGACCTAAGAACTGGACCACTGGCCTAAGAACTGGACCACTGACCTAAGAACTGGGACCACTGGCCTAAGAACTGGACCACTGGCCTAAGAACTGGACCCACTGACCTAAGACTGGACCACTGGCCTAAGAACTGGACCACTGACCTAAGAACTGGACCCACTGACCTAAGAACTGGGCCACTGGCCTAAGAACTGGACCACTGACCTAAGCACTGACCACTGACCTAAGAACTGGGCCACTGACCTAAGAACTGTACCACTGACCTAAGAACTGGACCACTGACCTAAGAACTGGAACCACTGGCCTAAGAACGGACCACTGACCTAGAGACTGGACCACTGACCAAGAAAACAAAGAACATCTAGTGACACAGCATAACCCAGACCAGTACTTCCTACCATGTGCTTAAACCAAGAATTCAAACCATCCAAATTCAATCCTGTTTCAGCAGCTTAAAGCACAACTCAACAGCTCACACATGCTCTTCATATACTCTGAGTACCATTAGTCATATATACGTTTACAACCAATTATCAATGTGGACCACTGCAAAAGAATGTCCTGCTTAATATTTTAAATCGGGTCCACTTGTTTGATATTGGATCAGAAATCTGATCAGACTGATCAGCAGATCTAGTTTTGCTCTTCTTTTCTGCTCATATTTCTGCTTCTCTTCTTCTTCTCCTCTCCTCCTTTTTTTCTGAACCTAAATCTGTTTTTTTTTCCTTCTTTTCTGCTCAGATTTCTGCTTCTCTTCTTCTTCTTCTCTCCTCCTTTTTCTGAACCTAAATCTGTTTTTTTTCCTTCTTTTCTGCTCATATTTCTGCTTCTCTTCTTCTTCTCCTCTCCTCCTTTTTTCTGAACCTAAATCTGTTTTTTTCCTTCTTTTCTGCTCATATTTCTGCTTCTCTTCTTCTTCTTCTCTCCTCCTTTTTTCTGAACCTAAATCTGTTTTTTTTTTCCTCTTTTCTGCTCATATTTCTGCTTCTCTTCTTCTTCTCCTCTCCTCCTTTTTCTGAACCTAAAGTCTGTTTTTTTCCTTCTTTTCTGCTCATATTTCTGCTTCTCTTCTTCTTCTCCTCTCCTCCTTTTTTCTGAACCTAAATCTGTTTTTTTTCCTTCTTTTCTGCTCATATTCTGCTTCTCTTCTTCTTCTTCTCTCCTCCTTTTTCTGAACCTAAATCTGTTTTTTTCCTTCTTTTCTGCTCATATTTCTGCTTCTCTTCTTCTTCTCCTCTCCTCCTTTTTTCTGAACCTAAATCTGTTTTTTTTCCTTCTTTTCTGCTCATATTTCTGCTTCTCTTCTTCTCCTCTTCTCCTTTTTTCTGAATCTAAATCTGTTTTTTTCTTCACTGATGATGAGGACTCCTTGTCTAAGTGGCTGCAATCAATTGTGATTAGTTTGGAGAGGAGCCCATCACAGTTGTATTATGGGGTGTCAGAGTGGGGGAGACGGGGTGGGGCGGGGCTAATTACATTCTTCCAATGCCCCCCTCCCATGGCGTCGGGGGGGGCTCCACACACACTGTCTTCATCCCCAATCAGCAGCAGCAGAGCTGTTCTCCTGCACTGGTTCAGGTTCAGTTCAATGGTTTTTACCAAAGATTTGATTTTATATACGACTGTAAATCAGCCCAGACCGAACTGAGTTCAACTGTCAAACACAAAAAACCACAAACACCTGAGGGATCCTTCTGTTTACATTACATCTGCACACATTAAAGGAAAGTTTATATAAGTTTATATATATATATATATATATATATATATATATATATATATATATATATATATATATATATATATATATATATATATAGGGTGGGGAAGCAAAATGTACAATATTTTGAGGCAGGGATTGAAAGACAGTGTATGACCAATTAGTTTATTGAAAGTCATGAGAATTTATTTGCCACAAGAAAATGTCCATAATAGAAAATGTTTTTATTCTATGTGTCCTCCTTCTTTCTCAATAACTGCCTTCACACACTTCCTGAAACTTGCGCAAGTGTTCCTCAAATATTGGGGTGACAACTTCTCCCATTCTTCTTTAATAGTATCTTCCAGACTTTCTGGTAATAGTTTTGCTCATAGTCATTCTCTTCTTTCCATTATAAACAGTCTTTATGGACACTCCAACTATTTTTGAAATCTCCTTTGGTGTGACGAGTGCATTCAGCAAATCACACACTCTTTGACGTTTGCTTTCCTGATTACTCATATGGGCAAAAGTTTGTGAAAAGGTATGGATAATAGTGTTAGGTATGATTATGACATCAGTATATGTTTGGGTTCAAAACAACTGACGTAGTGTCTGCTGAGAAAAAACAACTAAATGTTCAGTGTACATTTGGCTTCCCCACCCTGTATATATATATATATATATATATATATATATATATATATATATATATATATATATATATATATATATATATATATATATATATAACAGTTCCATCTGATCTCGAACAGTTGTAAACCTCTGACCTACTGGACCAGGTCTGGTTTTACAGCTAAAACCAGCATCGTGCTTCCTTCACCAGGACTAATCCTATTATTATGGGATGGTTCCTCCAACTGTTCCACATGATTTCACCGTTTGTGTCCGTTTAAACAATAATCCAACCTCAGTGTTGACTAGTTCAAGTCCTCAGACCAGGACCTGGACCAGTATGGACATGGGTGCATACTGGAGCAGTGTGGACCTGGGTGCATGCTGGACCAGTCTGGACCTGGGTGCACACCTGACCAGTGTTCAGGGCTTCAACTCCCACACATGTTCAGGGGTTCAACTCCCATACACATTCATGGGTTCAACTCCCACATGGGTCATTCCATCCAAAATCAACCAGATTTCAGAAAGTGCCCCATATGACCCCCCTCAGAAAATCTGCACAAATTCACAGTTGTTCACCTACCAGATAAACGAACACATCCAAAATTTTAATGTCATATCTGTAATAGTTTAGGAGATTCAGCCCTTTGAAAATTAATGTTTTTTTATTTATTTTTATTTTTTGTTTTTTTTTTTAATTTTGCAAATTTGCTGTTCGGCATCATAAAAATTCTGGGAAATCTGAGCTCCATTTCTGTCATTGACCTTGGTGGAACTGGGTCAGCTGACCCTGGTGAAACTGGGTCAGCTGACCCTGGTGGAACTGGGTCAGCTGACCCTGGTCAAACTGGGTCAGCTGACCAGCTCCATCCACTTTCCCAGAAGTCTCTACTCTAGGCTTCAACCTGAGCCAGTTGTGGTAAATGTGTCCTTCTTCTATCTGAGCCATCCTGCAGTTCCACAGCCTGGTTCAAATATCTGCAGTATTATCAGAACTGGTGCAATAATCAATGCCATTCTACTGTTCAAATGACATTTACACCTACGTTTGGACACAACTGCAAGAAAATAGTCATGCAGTCCAAAAAATATTCCAAATAGAACCAGTTCTATCCCAAAGCTCCAATTCTGTGCCCAACATCTGTAAACATATATGAAGACATGGTCCAAATGTCCAGATGTTCCTGAACTGTCCACATGGTCATGTGGGTGCTCAAATAAAGAGGATTTTTGGGACAAATGTAAATGGAGCCATTTTCTTCATGTCCTCACATCAACACTTTTCCTTAAATGTGGTCTTTTCAGTAGATTGTTGCATCTGGACCAGAAGAATCCATGTAAAAACATGAGGTGTGTCCATTCATCCATTCTGTCCCAGTGACAGTCTGAAGACAGAGGACATTTGCAGAATGAGCCTTTGGGCCTGATTTCAAGGCCTCATGGACCAAACATGAAGGAGCACACAGTTCTTCTGATGCACAGTCTGCTCTGTTCAGGGGGTTTCAGCCCAGACACTCAGTTTCAGTTTCAGTTTCAGTGTGGATGGAATACCTGAGGACAGACAGCTGCTCACAGTTGGACCAAAGCACAACTGCAAAATTTAAAAAAAAAAAAACATTACTGTTCAAAGGGCTGTATCTGCTAAACTATTACAGATATGACATTAACATGTTGGATGTCTTTGTTATCTGCAGGTGAACAAGTGTGATTTTTTTCAGAATTTTCTGAGGGGTCATGTGGGGACCATTGGGTGAATTGCCATGGAATGACCCACACATGTTCACGGGTTCAACTCCCACACACATTTATGGGTTCAACTCCCACACATACTCATTTTTCTCGGTTCCATGGACAGTTTCCCGAAATGTTTTGTGGGGGGGTCAGAGGGGGGGCGGGGGGGTCTAGGAACCTGTGGAACTAAGTCCATGAACCCCCCCCAGGTGGGTGGTACTCACGCCTCATGTCTCTGAAGTAGATGGTCTGTCTGTTGGGGTTCAGCAGTTGGATCACAGAGTCGTCGTTGTTCTTCACTCTACAGCTGATGATGGCCGTCTCTCCTTCCACCACTGACACGTTGTCCGTCACCAGGTTCTGACTCACAACTGAAAACAGAAGAGGACGACACAGATCAGCAGCTGAGACCGGACCAGGACCTGCAAGACTATGGATCTACAAGACCAGTGTCGGCTACTGGTCTTTCAGACAGTTGAAGCTCATTGTACATAAAAAAAAGTCCAGTTCTTTAAACATAAGTTCGTCCTCCGTTCCTTTTTCAGAAAATGCTCAGTGACCTCACTGTACCAACTAAACAAGTAAACGTGTCCCTTCAGTCCAGTGTACCAGTTATTCCAGTGGTTGTGTTTTCTTCCAGGTCAGTAAATGAACAGTTCATTTGGTTTCTGTGATTTCCCATCAGAATGTGTGACGTATTAAACTGAACTGTGTCAGTGAAGGAGCACATCTGAAAACAGCTGTCTGTCAAATGGGATTCAGCCTTCGGACCCTTCCTCCGATTGGCACAAGGAAGCTCGGCGTCCGGCCCGGCCGAGCTCCGCCCACAGCTCTGTTCACCCCCGGAGACACCGAGCGTCCGGGGGCGGGACAACAGGTGTCATGTGTCCAGTGCTGGTCCAGTTTGTAGTGGTTTTAAACCAGTTCCACTCAGTCCCATTGAAGTGCATGGACGCTGAGCGTCTACGGACAAATGCACTGAGCAGAGATGGAATGAACAAACACAGACACGGGAATGGAGGAGAAGTGAACAACATC
Organism: Sphaeramia orbicularis; assembly: GCF_902148855.1. Taxonomy (NCBI): domain Eukaryota; kingdom Metazoa; phylum Chordata; class Actinopteri; order Kurtiformes; family Apogonidae; genus Sphaeramia; species Sphaeramia orbicularis. The sequence goes on along the minus strand of NW_021941519.1, from coordinate 353,758 downwards.
CAGTCCACTGATCTGGGATCAAACTGATTCTGAACCAACTGGTCTGAGAGATGAACGTGTTCCAACACATTTGGAGTCAATGAAATGAAAACAACTGAACAGATTTGAGCATTTAATGGGAGTCATTTTAGGAGAAGAGGAGCTTCACCTGCAGTCTGACACAGAACACCTCTGTACAAGACCATGGTCACACGGAACCAGCCTTAAACCTGCAGCTGTTTACTGGGGAACCTACAGGTGGAACCTACAGGTGGAACCTACAGGTGGAACCTACAGTTCTGCGTTCCCTTCTTCTGTAGTTGAAGACAGTCAGTGCAATAGCAGCAGATGAACCCAGACTACAGAGGACACACCAGGAGGTTCTGATCCAACTGAGGCCAAACCAGAACCAGAACCAGAGCACAACTAGAACCAGAACACAACTAGACAGGACTGGACCACAGTGGACACATGTGGACAAACGGGACTGGACTAGAACCACAGCAGAACCAAACACTGTTCAACGGAAACACCTACAAGGACTAACTGGACAGGGTCCAAACTGGACTGGGTCCAAACTGGCCTGGGTCCAAACTGGACACATATGGGCTTGGTTTAAAGGTTCCTTAAACACAGACTCTGACTCTTTTCCGTTTCTTCCAGTTGTAGAACTCGTACTCATGGTGTCTGACAGTTTTTCGTGGCCGGCGGCGCCAGCGAGGGGCGGAGTTTGAGCCGCAGGCCACACATGTTAAAGAGTTAAAGGAGCCGATGGCAGATTGAAGCTGTCAGCTGATGACATTCAACAGACGGCATCCAAAAGACACAAAAGACACAAACCCAGCCCCAGGCCCAGACTGAGCAGCAGACGGACACACACACACTGATGTGGACATGGAGTTTAAGAAGAAACAGATGCATGTGACGGTAGGTCCCACAGGGGGCGCTGTTCAGAAACCATGTGACGGTAGGTCCCACAGGGGGCGCTGTTTACTAACCATGTGACGGTAGGTCCCACAGGGGGCGCTGTTCACTAACCATGTGACGGTAGGTCTCACAGGGGGCGCTGTTCACTAACCATGTGATGGTAGGTCCCACAGGGGGTGCTGTTCACTAACCATGTGACGGTAGGTCCCACAGGGGGCGCTGTTCACTAACCATGTGACGGTAGGTCCCACAGGGGACGCTGTTCAGAAACCATGTGACGGTAGGTCCCACAGGGGGCGCTGTTCACTAACCATGTGACGGTAGGTCCCACAGGGGGCGCTGTTTACTAACCATGTGACGGTAGGTCCCACAGGGGGCGCTGTTCACTAACCATGTGACGGTAGGTCCCACAGGGGGCGCTGTTCAGAAACCATGTGACGGTAGGTCCCACAGGGGGCGCTGTTCACTAACCATGTGACGGTAGGTCCCACAGGGGGCGCTGTTCACTAACCATGTGATGGTAGGTCCCACAGGGGGCGCTGTTTACTAACCATGTGACGGTAGGTCCCACAGGGGGCGCTGTTCACTAACCATGTGATGGTAGGTCCCACAGGGGGCGCTGTTCACTAACCATGTGACGGTAGGTCCCACAGGGGGCGCTGTTCAGAAACCATGTGACGGTAGGTCCCACAGGGGGCGCTGTTCACTAACCATGTGACGGTAGGTCCCACAGGGGGCGCTGTTTACTAACCATGTGACGGTAGGTCCCACAGGGGGCGCTGTTCACTAACCATGTGACGGTAGGTCCCACAGGGGGCGCTGTTCAGAAACCATGTGACGGTAGGTCCCACAGGGGGCGCTGTTTACTAACCATGTGACGGTAGGTCCCACAGGGGGCGCTGTTCAGAAACCATGTGACGGTAGGTCCCACAGGGGGCGCTGTTTACTAACCATGTGACGGTAGGTCCCACAGGGGGCGCTGTTCAGAAACCATGTGACGGTAGGTCTCACAGGGGGCGCTGTTCACTAACCATGTGATGGTAGGTCCCACAGGGGGCGCTGTTCACTAACCATGTGATGGTAGGTCCCACAGGGGGCACTGTTCAGAAACCATGTGACGGTAGGTCCCACAGGGGGCGCTGTTTACTAACCATGTGACGGTAGGTCCCACAGGGGGCGCTGTTTACTAACCATGTAACGGTAGGTCCCACAGGGGGCACTGTTCACTAACCATGTGACGGTAGGTCCCACAGGGGGCGCTGTTCACTAACCATGTGACGGTAGGTCCCACAGGGGGCACTGTTCAGAAACCATGTGACGGTAGGTCCCACAGGGGGCGCTGTTTACTAACCATGTGACGGTAGGTCCCACAGGGGGCGCTGTTCACTAACCATGTGACGGTAGGTCCCACAGGGGGCGCTGTTCACTAACCATGTGACGGTAGGTCCCACAGGGGGCGCTGTTTACTAACCATGTGACGGTAGGTCCCACAGGGGGCGCTGTTCACTAACCATGTGACGGTAGGTCCCACAGGGGGCGCTGTTCAGAAACCATGTGACGGTAGGTCCCACAGGGGGCGCTGTTTACTAACCATGTGACGGTAGGTCCCACAGGGGGCGCTGTTTACTAACCATGTAACGGTAGGTCCCACAGGGGGCACTGTTCACTAACCATGTGACAGTAGGTCCCACAGGGGGCGCTGTTCAGAAACCATGTGACAGTAGGTCCCACAGGGGGCACTGTTCACTAACCATGTGACAGTAGGTCCCACAGGGGGCGCTGTTCAGAAACTTGAGCAGCTGGAACAGTGCCATGGAAGCGCCTGGTTGGTCTCCTCTGGTTGGTCTTCTCTGCAGGAGTGTTTGATTGGTCGGTGTCACTGGTCACATGACTGCGCATATGTAAACATCAGATTGTGGATCCAAAGGCTGTTGAACGTATCGGTGTGAGCGTTGGCGTCAGACTGGGGGCGCTCCCACTGCTCTGAACTGGAGGCGGTCCCTCTGCTCTGGAGGCGGTCCCTCTGTTCTGGAGGCGGTCCCTCTGCTCTGGAGGCGGTCCTTCTGCTCTGGAGGCGGTCCCTCTGCTCTGGAGGCGGTCCCTCTGCTCTGGAGGCAGTCCCACTACTATGGAGGCGGTCCCTCTGCTCTGAAGGCGGTCCCTGTGCTCTGGACTGGAGGCGGCCCCTCTGCTCTGGAGGCGGTCCCTGTGCTCTGGAGGCGGTCCCTCTGCTCTGGAGGCGGTCCCTGTGCTCTGGAGGCGGTCCCTCTGCTCTGGAGGCGGTCCCTGTGCTCTGGAGGCGGTCCCTCTGCTCTGGAGGCGGTCCCTGTGCTCTGGAGGCGGTCCCTGTGCTCTCATTGGCTCTAATGGCTCCAGTCTGTGGTTTGTTCTCCGTTCTGCTGTTTCACGTGCATGTATTCCCTCTCCTGTGTCAGTCACAAACATGATGTAACCCTCAGTAATGTGCAGCTCTGGATGTTCTGCAGTTGAACACACAGTTGAACACACAGTTGAACAGTTGTTTTCCACGCTGCTCTGATATGAACACACACACACACACACACACACACTGTCCACAGAACAGGTGTGTGTGTTTCCAACAGCGTCCAATCGTCTGCTTCTGTTAGTTTAAAGTCTGTGTGTGTGTCCTGATGTTAAACGACATCAAGGTTCAAATAGTTTTGGAATTTTCTGTACAGTCGTCCCTCGCTATAACCTTTCGCAGCCTCGCTGTTTCACAGATTTTTTTAAGTGCAATTTTGCATGCCTTTTTTACAGCGTATGAACACGCATTGTGTTCTGCCTCCTGATTGGCTAAGGGACTGTAGACCATTGTCAATCAGTTTCCTCTGTGCCATGTGTCCTGTACAGTACTGAATGCGTTCGGTTCACTAAATTTACATAATGTTGGCTCTCTACCCATAACTATGTTCTTCACTCAGATAAAAGCAGCTGCACCGAGGCCTTCGGTGGACAAAGACGCTCCAGCGGACGAAGAGGCACGAGCAGAGGAACTGGGACACACGCCTGAGTCACTATGAAGAACTTCTCATGTGTCCAACCTCGAAGGCTGATCATTAAAATTGAATGTGTTATTTCTAAAAGCTATCATATTTATTTATAGGAAAACGTTTATATTTTTATTTCTCAAAGAAATGTTTGGGCCTGAAAACAGGTTTGGATCTGTGGTTTCATTCTTTAATACTGTACTTATTTTTAAAAGCTACAAAGGTTTGAACTTTGAGAGTGTTTAAACAAGTGAGAAATATGAGAAAATGTTAATGCCTGTCTGAGAAAAGTGTAGAAAGTGTGTGGTGAGGGCTGTTACAGCCTGACAACATATACAATAATTGTAAAAAATAAAGCTGATTACTTCGCAGATTTTGCCAATTGTGGGTTATAACCCCCATGATAAACAAGGGACCACTGCACAGTTTTATTTAGTTTGGACTTTTTTTCTCTAATTGAGTTTGTTTTAATTTATTTTTAGAGCAGGTTTGATAGTTTTTACTAGTTTTAGTTTTTTTTCTAAATGCTTAGTTTTCGTTAAGTTTTCGTTTAGTTTTCGTTTAGTTGTAGTTTTAATCGTAGTTTAGTTGTAGTTTAGTTGTAGTTATAATCGTAGTTTAGTTGTAGTTTAGTTGTAGTTTTAATTGTAGTTTAGTTTTCGTTTAGTTGTAGTTTTAATCGTAGTTTAGTTGTAGTTTAGTTGTAGTTTTAATCGTAGTTTAGTTGTAGTTTTAATTGTAGTTTATTTGTAGTTTAGTTGTAGTTCAGTTTTAGTTTAGTTGTTGTTTAGTTTTATTTAGTTGTAGTTTAGTTGTAGTTTAGTTTAGTTTAGTTTAGTTGTAGTTTAGTTGTAGTTCAATTGTAGTTTAGTTTTAGTTTAGTTGTAGTTTAGTTTAGTTTAGTTTTATTTTAGTTGTAGTTCAATTGTAGTTTAGTTGTAGTTTAGTTGTAGTTCAGTTGTAGTTTAGTTGTAGTTCAGTTGTAGTTTAGTTTTAGTTTAGTTGTAGTTTAGTTTTAGTTTAGTTGTAGTTCAGTTGTAGTTTAGTTTTAGTTTAGTTGTAGTTTAGTTTAGTTTTATTTTAGTTGTAGTTCAGTTGTAGTTTAGTTGTAGTTTAGTTTAGTTTTATTTTAGTTGTAGTTCCGTTGTAGTTTAGTTGTAGTTTAGTTGTAGTTCAGTTGTAGTTCAGTTGTAGTTTAGTTGTAGTTCAGTTGTAGTTTAGTTGTAGTTCAGTTGTAGTTCAGTTGTAGTTCAGTTGTGGTTTAGTTGTAGTTCAGTTGTAGTTCAGTTGTAGTTCAGTTGTAGTTCAGTGGTCTCTTTTCTCTTCTTCTCTGTGCTCCTATTCAAATCAATCCCAGACAGGACTCTGCTGCTTTAGTCTCCATGTTTCCAGGTAGAGTGGGGACCAGAAGACGACTGGAAACCACAAGTGAACACAAGTGACGGAGCAAAAAGTGTCGTATGGAGACAGCACAGAAAACTGAGAGAGACAAAGAAATCCATTTAACATCAATCTGACATTGACAAAGACCAAAACCAAGGGAATTTGATCCAGAATTTGTATCTGTTTTAGTTAGTTTTGCGGCACCGTCCACTGGTGACAGTGTCCACAGTGAACAGTGCTGTCCCTGTTTATGTCCACTGCTGTCTGCACTGTCTGTTGGATGCCACAGTCCACAGACTCACCCACACACAGACAGACTTTATGTGGACGTCCTTCCACACGTCCCCTTCAGCTGACGTCTTCCCACACGTCCCCTTCAGCTGACGTCCTTCCACACGTCCCCTTTAGCTGACGTCTTTCCACACGTCCCCTTTAGCTGACGTCTTTCCACACGTCCCCTTCAGCTGACGTCTTTCCACATGTCCCCTTCAGCTGACGTCTTTCCACACGTCCCCTTCAGCTGACGTCTTTCCACACGTCCCCTTCAGCTGACGTCTTTCCACACGTCCCCTTTAGCTGACGTCTTTCCACACGTCCCCTTTAGCTGACGTCTTTCCACATGTCCCCTTCAGCTGACGTCCTTCCACACGTCCCCTTTAGCTGACGTCTTTCCACACGTCCCCTTTAGCTGACGTCTTTCCACACATCCCCTTCAGCTGACGTCTTTCCACACGTCCCCTTCAGCTGACGTCTTTCCACATGTCCCCTTCAGCTGACGTCTTTCCACACGTCCCCTTCAGCTGACGTCTTTCCACATGTCCCCTTCAGCTGACGTCTTTCCACACGTCCCCTTTAGCTGACGTCTTTCCACACGTCCCCTTCAGCTGACGTCTTTCCACACGTCCCCTTT
>NW_021941519.1:317551-342551 GCF_902148855.1 Sphaeramia orbicularis | reverse complement strand
GGTTCAACACTGGTTTAACTAGTTCAACACTGGTTTAACTGGTTCAACACTGGTTTAACTAGTTTAACACTGGTTTAACTGGTTCAACACTGGTTTAACTGGTTCAACACTGGTTTAACTAGTTCAACACTGGTTTAACTGGTTCAACATTGGTTTAACTGGTTCAACACTGGTTTAACTAGTTCAACACTGGTTTAACTGGTTCAACACTGGTGAACTGGTTTAACACTGGTTTAACTGGTGCAGCACTGGTTAACTGGTTCAACACTGGTTTAACTAGTTCAACACTGGTTTAACTGGTTCAACACTGGTGAACTGGTTTAACACTGGTTTAACTGGTGCAGCACTGGTTAACTGGTTCGACCCTGGTGAACTGGTTCAGCACTGGTTTAACTGGTGATTGACAGGAGTCTTAGTCCCACTAATCAGTACTAATACTAATAAGCCCAATAATATGTGATGTTCAGTTGCTCAAAGTAAACAAAGGGGGCCCTCTAGTGGTGGGAATAAGTGTCACTAACATATGTTTTGTCCTTGCGGTGTTCCCGTAGTCAGTTCAGACATAGGAAGGAACTAACAGACATGTTTCTTTCACTCTGTTTGTATGGCCCCGAAAACGTTTGTCTGTGAGTATTTTCTGTTCAGTTGTTCTCAGAATGAATAGTATCAAATATCTCTGATGTGAACCTTTGTTGCTGAATAAAAAGACGTTGTAAATCTTAAATTAATCTGTAAATGCTAATCGTCAACGTGTCTATGGATTTTCCCATTAGAGTTAGCATCGAGCTAAATTGACTGCTAATACAACAATCACATCGTAAATAAGTACAGGTTAGTTCAAAGGCTGGCATATTAGACCTAAACACAACCAATGAATTTACATAAACTTAACATGAGCCTGCATAAAGAATTAGCAACCCATCTGCAACTGGTAGCATAAACGAATTAGCTTAAACATGTTAATGACACATTGTAATAAACACATACAAAATAACGTCATAAACATGTTTCTAATGGCACGTTTGCATGTGAAATTATTTAGCAAACAACAGAATGATTGACACATACAGGTGTTGAACTGCAGGAGTTCCACACAGTTTGATTCGGCATTATTTGGAAAGTTCGCACTTTTCTCCTCTCAGCTGCACGTACACACAGCGCCGGCTCTTGGTGTGTGGGGAGCACCGAAATAAAAGCATAAGTTTCAAAATAAGAGTCCGTATGTATAAATGAACTAAGACTTGCTTGAAAGGCAGAACAATAATAAAATGGCATTAACGTGAGAAACAAAAAAAATTGTTGGCGTTGTTTAATGAATGCGTTAATGCGGTAATAACGTGTTAACTTGCCCAGCCCTAGTATATTTATGTATATATGTGCATATATGTGTATATGTGTTTAAGTATATGTATATATGTGTAAATGGATATGTGTATGTGGTTCTACATCATACACATTTATACACATGTATACACATTCATACAAATGTGTATGAATGTGTATACATGTATACATGTGTATACATATTCATATACATGTGTATATGTGTATACATAAGTATACACATTCTTATACATGTGTATACATGTATACATGAGTATACACATTCTTATACATGTGTATACATGTATACATGAGTATACACATTCTTATACGTGTATACATATATACATGTGTATACTTATTCATGTACATGTGTATACATGTATACATGAGTATACACATTCTTATACATGTGTATACATGTATACATGAGTATACACATTCTTATACATGTGTATACATGTATACATGAGTATACACATTCTTATACGTGTATACATATATACATGTGTATACTTATTCATGTACATGTGTATACATGTATACATGAGTATACACATTCTTATACATGTGTATACATGTATACATGAGTATACACATTCTTATACATGTGTATACATGTATACATGAGTATACACATTCTTATCCATCTGAGCTCATCATCCATCTCATTATTGGATCCTTTAGTTTTTCTTTTGTTTTTCCAAATCCATGAACACACACCACAGGATTTCACAGGGTTAGAGTCAGTTTAGTTTGTGCTGGTTCTATCATAAATGTTCCTGTTTGTTTATGTTGGTTCTATCATAAATGTTCCTGTTTGTTTATGTTTGTTCTGTCATAAATGTTCGTGTTTGTTATTGATGTTTCTATCATAAATTTTCCTTTTTGTTTATGTTGTTTCTATCATAAATGTTCCTGTTCGTTTATGCTGGTTCTATCATAAATGTTCCTGTTTGTTTATGTTGGTTCTATCATAAATGTTCCTGTTTGTTATTGATGTTTCTATCATAAATGTTCCTGTTTGTTTATGTTGGTTCTATCATAAATGTTCCTGTTTGTTATTGTTGGTTCTATCATAAATGTTCCTGTTTGTTTATGTTGGTTCTATCATAAATGTTCCTGTTTGTTATTGATGTTTCTATCATAAATGTTCCTGTTCGTTTATGTTGGTTCTGTCATAAATGTTCCTGTTTGTTTATGTTGGTTCTATCATAAATGTTCCTGTTCGTTTGTGTTGGTTCTATCATAAATGTTCCTGTTTGTTTATGTTGGTTCTATCATAAATGTTCCTGTTCGTTTATGTTGGTTCTATCATAAATGTTCCTGTTTGTTTATGTTGGTTCTATCATAAATTTTCCTGTTCGTTTATGTTGGTTCTGTCATAAATGTTCCTGTTCTTTGTGCTGGTTCTATCATAAATGTTCCTGTTTGTTTATGTTGGTTCTGTCATAAATGTTCCTGTTCGTTTATGTTGGTTCTATCGTAAATGTTCCTGTTCGTTTATGTTGGTTCTGTCATAAATGTTCCTGTTTGTTTATGTTGGTTCTGTCATAAATGTTCCTGTTCGTTTGTGTTGGTTCTATCATAAATTTTCCTGTTCGTTTATGTTGGTTCTATCATAACTGTTCCTGTTCGTTTATGTTGGTTCTATCATAAATGTTCCTATTCGTTTATGTTGGTTCTATCATAAATGTTCCTGTTCGTTTATGTTGGTTCGATCATAAATGTTCCTGTTCGTTTATGTTGGTTCTGTCATAAATGTTCCTCTTCGTTTATGTTGGTTCTATCATAAATGTTCCTGTTCGTTTGTGTTGGTTCTGTCATAAATGTTCCTGTTCATTTGTGTTGGTTCTGTCATAAATGTTCCTGTTCGTTTATGCTGGTTCTATCATAAATGTTCCTGTTCGTTTGTGTTGGTTCTATCATAACTTTTCCTGTTCATTTGTGCTGGTTCTATCATAAATGTTCCTGTTCATTTATGTTGGTTCTATCATAAATGTTCCTGTTCATTTGTGTTGGTTCCATCATAAATGTTCCTGTTCGTTCATGTTGGTTCTGTCATAAATGTTCCTGTTTGTTTATGTTGGTTCTATCATAAATGTTCCTGTTCGTTTAAGTTGGTTCTGTCATAAATGTTCCTGTTCGTTTGTGTTGGTTGTGTCATAAATGTTCCTGTTCGTTTATGTTGGTTCTGTCATAAATGTTCCTGTTTGTTTATGTTGGTTCTATCATAAATGTTCGTGTTTGTTTATGTTGGTTCTATCATAAATTTTCCTGTTCGTTTATGTTGGTTCTGTCATAAATGTTCCTGTTCTTTGTGCTGGTTCTATCATAAATGTTCCTGTTCGTTTATGTTGGTTCTGTCATAAATGTTCCTGTTCGTTTGTGTTGGTTCTGTCATAAATGTTCCTGTTCGTTTATGTTGGTTCTATCATAAATGTTCCTGTTCGTTTGTGTTGGTTCTGTCATAAATGTTCCTGTTCGTTTATGTTGGTTCTAGCATAAATGTTCCTGTTCGTTTGTGTTGGTTCTATCATAAATGTTCCTGTTCATTTGTGTTGGTTCCATCATAAATGTTCCTGTTCGTTTATGTTGGTTCTGTCATAAATGTTCCTGTTCGTTTGTGTTGGTTGTGTCATAAATGTTCCTGTTCGTTTATTTTGGTTCTATCATAAATGTTCCTGTTCGTTTGTGTTGGTTCTATCATAAATGTTCCTGTTCATTTGGGCTGGTTCTATCATAAATGTTACTGTTCGTTTATGTTGGTTCTGTCATAAATGTTCCTGTTTGTTTATGTTGGTTCTATCATAAATGTTCCTGTTCGTTTGTGTTGGTTGTGTCATAAATGTTCCTGTTCGTTTATGTTGGTTCTATCATAAATATTCCTGTTCGTTTGTGTTGGTTCTATCATAAATGTTCCTGTTCGTTTATTTTGGTTCTGTAATAAATGTTCCTGTTCGTTTATGTTGGTTCTATCATAAATGTTCCTGTTCGTTTGTGTTGGTTCTATCATAAATGTTCCTGTTCGTTTGTGTTGGTTCTGTCATAAATGTTCCTGTTCGTTTATGTTGGTTCTGTCATAAATGTTCCTGTTCGTTTGTGTTGGTTTTGTCACAAATGTTCCTGTTCGTTTGTGTTGGTTCTATCATAAATGTTCCTGTTTGTTTATGTTGGTTCTATCATAAATGTTCCTGTTCGTTTATGTTGGTTCTATCATAAATGTTCCTGTTTGTTTATGTTGGTTCTATCATAAATTTTCCTGTTCGTTTATGTTGGTTCTGTCATAAATGTTCCTGTTCTTTGTGCTGGTTCTATCATAAATGTTCCTGTTCGTTTATGTTGGTTCTGTCATAAATGTTCCTGTTCGTTTATGTTGGTTCTATCGTAAATGTTCCTGTTCGTTTATGTTGGTTCTGTCATAAATGTTCCTGTTTGTTTATGTTGGTTCTGTCATAAATGTTCCTGTTCGTTTGTGTTGGTTCTATCATAAATTTTCCTGTTCGTTTATGTTGGTTCTATCATAACTGTTCCTGTTCGTTTATGTTGGTTCTATCATAAATGTTCCTATTCGTTTATGTTGGTTCTATCATAAATGTTCCTGTTCGTTTATGTTGGTTCGATCATAAATGTTCCTGTTCGTTTATGTTGGTTCTGTCATAAATGTTCCTCTTCGTTTATATTGGTTCTATCATAAATGTTCCTGTTCGTTTGTGTTGGTTCTGTCATAAATGTTCCTGTTCATTTGTGTTGGTTCTGTCATAAATGTTCCTGTTCGTTTATGCTGGTTCTATCATAAATGTTCCTGTTCGTTTGTGTTGGTTCTATCATAACTTTTCCTGTTCATTTGTGCTGGTTCTATCATAAATGTTCCTGTTCGTTTATGTTGGTTCTATCATAAATGTTCCTGTTCATTTGTGTTGGTTCCATCATAAATGTTCCTGTTCGTTCATGTTGGTTCTGTCATAAATGTTCCTGTTTGTTTATGTTGGTTCTATCATAAATGTTCCTGTTCGTTTAAGTTGGTTCTGTCATAAATGTTCCTGTTCGTTTGTGTTGGTTGTGTCATAAATGTTCCTGTTCGTTTATGTTGGTTCTGTCATAAATGTTCCTGTTTGTTTATGTTGGTTCTATCATAAATGTTCGTGTTTGTTTATGTTGGTTCTATCATAAATTTTCCTGTTCGTTTATGTTGGTTCTGTCATAAATGTTCCTGTTCTTTGTGCTGGTTCTATCATAAATGTTCCTGTTCGTTTATGTTGGTTCTGTCATAAATGTTCCTGTTCGTTTGTGTTGGTTCTGTCATAAATGTTCCTGTTCGTTTATGTTGGTTCTATCATAAATGTTCCTGTTCGTTTGTGTTGGTTCTGTCATAAATGTTCCTGTTCAATTATGTTGGTTCTAGCATAAATGTTCCTGTTCGTTTGTGTTGGTTCTATCATAAATGTTCCTGTTCATTTGTGTTGGTTCCATCATAAATGTTCCTGTTCGTTTATGTTGGTTCTGTCATAAATGTTCCTGTTCGTTTGTGTTGGTTGTGTCATAAATGTTCCTGTTCGTTTATTTTGGTTCTATCATAAATGTTCCTGTTCGTTTGTGTTGGTTCTATCATAAATGTTCCTGTTCATTTGGGCTGGTTCTATCATAAATGTTACTGTTCGTTTATGTTGGTTCTGTCATAAATGTTCCTGTTTGTTTATGTTGGTTCTATCATAAATGTTCCTGTTCGTTTGTGTTGGTTGTGTCATAAATGTTCCTGTTCGTTTATGTTGGTTCTATCATAAATATTCCTGTTCGTTTGTGTTGGTTCTATCATAAATTTTCCTGTTCGTTTATTTTGGTTCTGTAATAAATGTTCCTGTTCGTTTATGTTGGTTCTATCATAAATGTTCCTGTTCGTTTGTGTTGGTTCTATCATAAATGTTCCTGTTCGTTTGTGTTGGTTCTGTCATAAATGTTCCTGTTCGTTTATGTTGGTTCTGTCATAAATGTTCCTGTTCGTTTGTGTTGGTTTTGTCACAAATGTTCCTGTTCGTTTATGTTGGTTCTATCATAAATGTTCCTGTTCGTTTGTGTTGGTTCTGTCAAAAATGTTCCTGTTCGTTTATGCTGGTTCTATCATAAATGTTCCTGTTCGTTTGTGTTGGTTCTATCATAAATGTTCCTGTTCATTTGTGCTGGTTCTATCATAAATGTTCCTATTCGTTTATGTTGGTTCTATCATAAATGTTCCTGTTCATTTGTGTTGGTTCTGTCATAAAATTTCCTGTTCGTTTTTAGTTTGGTTCTGTCATAAATGTTCCTGTTCATTTATCTTGGTTCTGTCATAAATGTTACTGTTCATTTGTGTTGGTTCTTTCACAAATGTTCCTGTTCATATATGTTGGTTCTGTCATAAATGTTCCTGTTCGTTTATGTTGGTTCTGTCATAAATGTTCCTGTTCGTTTATGTTGGTTCTATCATAAATGTTACTGTTCGTTTATGTTGGTTCTGTCATAAATTTTCCTGTTCGTTTATGTTGGTTCTATCATAAATGTTCCTGTTCGTTTGTGTTGGTTCTATCATAAATGTTCCTGTTCATTTGTGTTGGTTCCATCATAAATGTTCCTGTTCGTTTATGTTGGTTCTGTCATAAATGTTCCTGTTCGTTTGTGTTGGTTGTGTCATAAATGTTCCTGTTCGTTTATTTTGGTTCTATCATAAATGTTCCTGTTCGTTTGTGTTGGTTCTATCATAAATGTTCCTGTTCATTTGGGCTGGTTCTATCATAAATGTTACTGTTCGTTTATGTTGGTTCTGTCATAAATGTTCCTGTTTGTTTATGTTGGTTCTATCATAAATGTTCCTGTTCGTTTGTGTTGGTTGTGTCATAAATGTTCCTGTTCGTTTATGTTGGTTCTATCATAAATATTCCTGTTCGTTTGTGTTGGTTCTATCATAAATGTTCCTGTTCGTTTATTTTGGTTCTGTAATAAATGTTCCTGTTCGTTTATGTTGGTTCTATCATAAATGTTCCTGTTCGTTTGTGTTGGTTCTATCATAAATGTTCCTGTTCGTTTGTGTTGGTTCTGTCATAAATGTTCCTGTTCGTTTATGTTGGTTCTGTCATAAATGTTCCTGTTCGTTTGTGTTGGTTTTGTCACAAATGTTCCTGTTCGTTTATGTTGGTTCTATCATAAATGTTCCTGTTCGTTTGTGTTGGTTCTGTCAAAAATGTTCCTGTTCGTTTATGCTGGTTCTATCATAAATGTTCCTGTTCGTTTGTGTTGGTTCTATCATAAATGTTCCTGTTCATTTGTGCTGGTTCTATCATAAATGTTCCTATTCGTTTATGTTGGTTCTATCATAAATGTTCCTGTTCATTTGTGTTGGTTCTGTCATAAAATTTCCTGTTCGTTTTTAGTTTGGTTCTGTCATAAATGTTCCTGTTCATTTATCTTGGTTCTGTCATAAATGTTACTGTTCATTTGTGTTGGTTCTTTCACAAATGTTCCTGTTCATATATGTTGGTTCTGTCATAAATGTTCCTGTTCGTTTATGTTGGTTCTGTCATAAATGTTCCTGTTCGTTTATGTTGGTTCTATCATAAATGTTACTGTTCGTTTATGTTGGTTCTGTCATAAATTTTCCTGTTCGTTTATGTTGGTTCTATCATAAATGTTCCTGTTCGTTTGTGTTGGTTCTATCATAAATGTTCCTGTTCGTTTATTTTGGTTCTGTCATAAATGTTCCTTTTCGTTTGTGTTGGTTTTGTCACAAATGTTCCTGTCCGTTTATGTTGGTTCTATCATAAATGTTCCTGTTCATTTGTGTTGGTTCTGTCATAAATGTTCCTGTTCGTTTATGCTGGTTCTATCATAAATGTTCCTGTTCGTTTGTGTTGGTTCTATCATAAATGTTCCTGTTCATTTGTGCTGGTTCTATCATAAATGTTCCTGTTTGTTTATGTTGGTTCTATCATAAATGTTCCTGTTCGTTTGTGTTGGTTCTGTCATAAAATTTCCTGTTCGTTTATTTTGGTTCTGTCATAAATGTTCCTGTTCGTTTATCTTGGTTCTGTCATAAATGTTACTGTTCGTTTGTGTTGGTTCTTTCACAAATGTTCCTGTTCATATATGTTGGTTCTGTCATAAATGTTCCTGTTCATTTATGTTGGTTCTGTCATAAATGTTCCTGTTCGTTTATGTTGGTTCTATCATAAATGGTCCTGTACGTTTGCATTGGTTCTATCATAAATGTTCCTGTTCGTTTATGTTGGTTCTGTCATAAATGTTCCATTTCATTTATGTTGGTTCTGTCATAAATGTTCCATTTCGTTTATGTTGGTTCTATCATAAATGTTCCTGTTTGTTTTTGTTGGTTTTGTCATAAATGTTCCATTTCGTTTATGTTGGTTCTGTCATAAATGTTCCTGTACGTTTGCGTTGGTTCTATCATAAATGTTCCTGTACGTTTGCGTTGGTTCTATCATAAATGTTCCTGTTCGTTTATGTTGGTTCTAGCATAAATGTTCCTGTTCGTTTATGTTGGTTCATTCATAAATGTTGCTGTTTGTTTTTGTTGGTTCTGTCATAAATGTTCCATTTCGTTTATGTTGGTTCTATCATAAATGTTCCTGTACGTTTGCGTTGGTTCTATCATAAATGTTCCTGTTCGTTTATGTTGGTTCTATCATAAATGTTCCATTTCGTTTATGTTGGTTCTGTCATAAATGTTCCTGTTCGTTTATGTTGGTTCTATCATAAATGTTCCTGTTTGTTTATGTTGGTTCTGTCATAAATGTTGCTGTTCGTTTATGTTGGTTCATTCATAAATGTTGCTGTTCGTTTTTGCTGCTTCTATCATGAATGTTCCTGTTCGTTTGTGTTGGTTCTGTCATAAATGTTGCTGTTCGTTTATGTTGGTTCTGTCATAAATGTTGCTGTTCGTTTATGTTGGTTCTGTCATAAATGTTCCTGTTCATTTGTGTTGGTTCTATCATAAATGTTCCTGTTCATTTGTGCTGGTTCTATCATAAATGTTCCTGTTTGTTTATGTTGGTTCTGTCATAAATGTTGCTGTTCGTTTATGTTGGTTCTGTCATAAATGTTGCTGTTCGTTTATGTTGGTTCTGTCATAAATGTTCCTGTTCATTTGTGTTGGTTCTATCATAAATGTTCCTGTTCATTTGTGCTGGTTCTATCATAAATGTTCCTTTTCGTTTATGTTGGTTCTGTCATAAATGTTTCTGTTTGTTTATGTTGGTTCTATCATAAATGTTGCTGTTCGTTTATGTTGGTTCTGTCATAAATGTTCCATTTCGTTTATGTTGGTTCTGTCATAAATGTTCCATTTCGTTTATGTTGGTTCTGTCATAAATGTCTCCTGTACGTTTGCGTTGGTTCTATCATAAATGTTCCTGTACATTTGCATTGGTTCTATCATAAATGTTCCTGTTCGTTTATGTTGGTTCTGTCATAAATGTTCCATTTCGTTTATGTTGGTTCTGTCATAAATGTTCCTGTTCGTTTATGTTGGTTCTATCATAAATGTTCCTGTTTGTTTTTGTTGGTTCTATCATAAATGTTCCATTTCATTTATGTTGGTTCTATCATAAATGTTCCTGTTCGTTTATGTTGGTTCTATCATAAATGTTGCTGTTCGTTTTTGCTGCTTCTATCATAAATGTTCCTGTACGTTTGTGTTGGTTCTGTCATAAATGTTGCTGTTCGTTTATGTTGGTTCTATCATAAATGTTCCTGTACGTTTGTGTTGGTTCTGTCATAAATGTTGCTGTTCGTTTATGTTGGTTCTATCATAAATGTTCCTGTACGTTTGTGTTGGTTCTGTCATAAATGTTGCTGTTCGTTTTTGCTGCTTCTATCATAAATGTTCCTGTACGTTTGTGTTGGTTCTGTCATAAATGTTGCTGTTCGTTTATGTTAGTTCATTCATAAATGTTGCTGTTCGTTTTTGCTGCTTCTATCATAAATGTTCCTGTACGTTTGCGTTGGTTCTGTCACAAATGTTCCTGTTCGTTTGTGTTGGTTCTATCATAAATGTTCCTGTTTGTTTTTGCTGCTTCTGTCATAAATGTTCCTGTACGTTTGTGTTGGTTCTGTCATAAATGTTGCTGTTCGTTTATGTTGGTTCATTCATAAATGTTCCTGTTGGTTTTTGTTGGTTCTATCATAAATGTTCCATTTCGTTTATGTTGGTTCTATCATAAATGTTCCTGTACGTTTGCGTTGGTTCTATCATAAATGTTCCTGTTCGTTTATGTTGGTTCTGTCATAAATGTTCCATTTCGTTTATGTTGGTTCTGTCATAAATGTTCCTGTTCGTTTATGTTGGTTCTGTCATAAATGTTCCATTTCGTTTATGTTGGTTCTATCATAAATGTTCCTGTACGTTTGCGTTGGTTCTGTCATAAATGTTCCTGTTCGTTTATGTTGGTTCTGTCATAAATGTTCAATTTCGTTTATGTTGGTTCTGTCATAAATGTTCCTGTTCGTTTATGTTGGTTCTATCATAAATGTTCCTGTTTGTTTTTGTTGGTTCTGTCATAAATGTTCCATTTCGTTTATGTTGGTTCTGTCATAAATGTTCCTGTTCGTTTATGTTGGTTCTATCATAAATGTTCCTGTTTGTTTATGTTGGTTCTATCATAAATGTTCCTGTTTGTTTATGTTGGTTCTGTCATAAATGTTCCTGTTCGTTTTTGCTGCTTCTATCATGAATGTTCCTGTTCGTTTGTGTTGGTTCTGTCATAAATGTTGCTGTTCGTTTATGTTGGTTCTGTCATAAATGTTGCTGTTCGTTTATGTTGGTTCTATCATAAATGTTGCTGTTTGTTTATGTTGGTTCTATCATAAATGTTCCATTTCGTTTATGTTGGTTCTGTCATAAATGTTCCTGTTCGTTTATGTTGGTTCTGTCATAAATGTTCCATTTCATTTATGTTGGTTCTATCATAAATGTTGCTGTTCGTTTGTGTTGCTTCTATCATGAATGTTCCTGTTTGTTTGTGTTGGTTCTGTCATAAATGTTGCTGTTCCCTTATGTTGGTTCTATCATAAATGTTCCTGTTCGTTTATGTTGGTTCTGTCATAAATGTTCCATTTCATTTATGTTGGTTCTATCATAAATGTTCCTGTTCGTTTATGTTGGTTCTATCATAAATGTTCCTGTTCATTTGTGCTGGTTCTATCATAAATGTTCCTTTTCGTTTATGTTGGTTCTGTCATAAATGTTCCTGTTCGTTTATGTTGGTTCTATCATAAATGTTGCTGTTCGTTTATGTTGGTTCTGTCATAAATGTTCCATTTCATTTATGTTGGTTCTGTCATAAATGTTCCTGTTTGTTTATGTTGGTTCTATCATAAATGTTGCTGTTCGTTTATGTTGGTTCTGTCATAAATGTTCCATTTCGTTTATGTTGGTTCTGTCATAAATGTTCCTGTTCGTTTATGTTGGTTATGTCATAAATGTTCCATTTCATTTATGTTGGTTCTATCATAAATGTTGCTTTTCATTTGTGCTGCTTCTATCATGAATCTTCCTGTTCGTTTGTGTTGGTTCTGTCATAAATGTTCAATTTCGTTTATGTTGGTTCTATCATAAATGTTCCTGTTCGTTTATGTTGGTTCTGTCATAAATGTTCCATTTCATTTATGTTGGTTCTATCATAAATGTTGCTTTTCGTTTGTGCTGCTTCTATCATGAATGTTGCTGTTCGTTTATGTTGGTTCTATCATAAATGTTGCTGTTCTTTTGTGTTGGTTCTATCATAAATGTTCCTGTTTGTTTTTGTTGGTTCATTCATAAATGTTCCATTTCATTTATGTTGGTTCTATCATAAATGTTCCTGTTTGTTTATGTTGGTTCTGTCATAAATGTTCCATTTCATTTATGTTGGTTCTGTCATAAATGTTGCTGTTCGTTTGTGCTGCTTCTATCATGAATGTTCCTGTTCGTTTATGTTGGTTCTATCATAAATGTTGCTGTTTGTTTATGTTGGTTCTATCATAAATGTTCCATTTAGTTTATGTTGGTTCTGTCATAAATGTTCCTGTTCGTTTATGTTGGTTCTGTCATAAATGTTCCATTTCATTTATGTTGGTTCTATCATAAATGTTGCTGTTCGTTTGTGTTGCTTCTATCATGAATGTTCCTGTTCGTTTGTGTTGGTTCTGTCATAAATGTTGCTGTTCCCTTATGTTGGTTCTATCATAAATGTTCCTGTTCGTTTATGTTGGTTCTGTCATAAATGTTCCATTTCATTTATGTTGGTTCTATCACAAATGTTCCTGTTCGTTTATGTTGGTTCTATCATAAATGTTCCTGTTCATTTGTGCTGGTTCTATCATAAATGTTCCTATTCGTTTATGTTGGTTCTGTCATAAATGTTCCTGTTCGTTTATGTTGGTTCTATCATAAATGTTGCTGTTCGTTTATGTTGGTTCTGTCATAAATGTTCCATTTCATTAATGTTGGTTCTGTCATAAATGTTCCTGTTCGTTTATGTTGGTTCTGTCATAAATGTTCCATTTCATTTATGTTGGTTCTGTCATAAATGTTCCTGTTTGTTTATGTTGGTTCTATCATAAATGTTGCTGTTCGTTTATGTGTGTTCTGTCATAAATGTTCCATTTCGTTTATGTTGGTTCTGTCATAAATGTTCCTGTTCGTTTATGTTGGTTCTGTCATAAATGTTCCATTTCATTTATGTTGGTTCTATCATAAATGTTGCTTTTCGTTTGTGCTGCTTCTATCATGAATCTTCCTGTTCGTTTGTGTTGGTTCTGTCATAAATGTTCAATTTCGTTTATGTTGGTTCTATCATAAATGTTCCTGTTCGTTTATGTTGGTTCTGTCATAAATGTTCCATTTCATTTATGTTGGTTCTATCATAAATGTTGCTTTTCGTTTGTGCTGCTTCTATCATGAATGTTCCTGTTCGTTTGTGTTGGTTCTGTCATAAATGTTGCTGTTCGTTTATGTTGGTTCTATCATAAATGTTGCTGTTCTTTTGTGTTGGTTCTATCATGAATGTTCCTGTTCGTTTGTGTTGGTTCTGTCATAAATGTTGCTGTTCGTTTATGTTGGTTCTATCATAAATGTTCCTGTTCTTTTGTGTTGGTTCTATCATGAATGTTCCTGTTCATTTGTGTTGGTTCTGTCATAAATGTTGCTGTTCGTTTATGTTGGTTCTATCATAAATGTTGCTGTTCTTTTGTGTTGGTTCTATCATAAATGTTCCTGTTCGTTTGTGTTGGTTCTGTCATAAATGTTGCTGTTCCTTTATGTTGGTTCTATCATAAATGTTCCTGTTCGTTTATGTTGGTTCTGTCATAAATGTTCCATTTCATTTATGTTGGTTCTATCATAAATGTTGCTGTTCGTTTATGTTGGTTCTATCATAAATGTTCCTGTTCTTATGTGTTGGTTCTATCATAAATGTTCCTGTTTGTTTTTGTTGGTTCTGTCATAAATGTTCCATTTCGTTTATGTTGGTTCTATCATAAATGTTCCTGTTTGTTTATGTTGGTTCTGTCATAAATGTTCCATTTCATTTATGTTGGTTCTGTCATAAATGTTGCTGTTCGTTTGTGCTGCTTCTATCATGAATGTTCCTGTTCGTTTGTGTTGGTTCTGTCATAAATGTTCCATTTCATTTATGTTGGTTCTATCATAAATGTTGCTTTTCGTTTGTGCTGCTTCTATCATGAATGTTCCTGTTCGTTTGTGTTGGTTCTGTCATAAATGTTGCTGTTCGTTTATGTTGGTTCTGTCATAAATGTTCCATTTCATTTATGTTGGTTCTGTCATAAATGTTCCTGTTTGTTTATGTTGGTTCTATCATAAATGTTGCTGTTCGTTTATGTTGGTTCTGTCATAAATGTTCCATTTCGTTTATGTTGGTTCCGTCATAAATGTTCCTGTTCGTTTATGTTGGTTATGTCATAAATGTTCCATTTCATTTATGTTGGTTCTATCATAAATGTTGCTTTTCATTTGTGCTGCTTCTATCATGAATCTTCCTGTTCGTTTGTGTTGGTTCTGTCATAAATGTTCAATTTCGTTTATGTTGGTTCTATCATAAATGTCCCTTTTCGTTTATGTTGGTTCTGTCATAAATGTTCCATTTCATTTATGTTGGTTCTATCATAAATGTTGCTTTTCGTTTGTGCTGCTTCTATCATGAATGTTCCTGTTCGTTTGTGTTGGTTCTGTCATAAATGTTGCTGTTCGTTTATGTTGGTTCTATCATAAATGTTGCTGTTCTTTTGTGTTGGTTCTATCATAAATGTTCCTGTTTGTTTTTGTTGGTTCATTCATAAATGTTCCATTTCGTTTATGTTGGTTCTATCATAAATGTTCCTGTTTGTTTATGTTGGTTCTGTCATAAATGTTCCATTTCATTTATGTTGGTTCTGTCATAAATGTTGCTGTTCGTTTGTGCTGCTTCTATCATGAATGTTCCTGTTCGTTTATGTTGGTTCTATCATAAATGTTGCTGTTTGTTTATGTTGGTTCTATCATAAATGTTCCATTTAGTTTATGTTGGTTCTGTCATAAATGTTCCTGTTCGTTTATGTTGGTTCTGTCATAAATGTTCCATTTCATTTATGTTGGTTCTATCATAAATGTTGCTGTTCGTTTGTGTTGCTTCTATCATGAATGTTCCTGTTCGTTTGTGTTGGTTCTGTCATAAATGTTGCTGTTCCCTTATGTTGGTTCTATCATAAATGTTCTTGTTCGTTTATTTTGGTTCCTTCATAAATGTTCCATTTCATTTATGTTGGTTCTATCACAAATGTTCCTGTTCGTTTATGTTGGTTCTATCATAAATGTTCCTGTTCATTTGTGCTGGTTCTATCATAAATGTTCCTATTCGTTTATGTTGGTTCTGTCATAAATGTTCCTGTTCGTTTATGTTGGTTCTATCATAAATGTTGCTGTTCGTTTATGTTGGTTCTGTCATAAATGTTCCATTTCATTAATGTTGGTTCTGTCATAAATGTTCCTGTTCGTTTATGTTGGTTCTGTCATAAATGTTCCATTTCATTTATGTTGGTTCTGTCATAAATGTTCCTGTTTGTTTATGTTGGTTCTATCATAAATGTTGCTGTTCGTTTATGTTGGTTCTGTCATAAATGTTCCATTTCGTTTATGTTGGTTCTGTCATAAATGTTCCTGTTCGTTTATGTTGGTTCTGTCATAAATGTTCCATTTCATTTATGTTGGTTCTATCATAAATGTTGCTTTTCGTTTGTGCTGCTTCTATCATGAATCTTCCTGTTCGTTTGTGTTGGTTCTGTCATAAATGTTCAATTTCGTTTATGTTGGTTCTATCATAAATGTTCCTGTTCGTATATGTTGGTTCTGTCATAAATGTTCCATTTCATTTATGTTGGTTCTATCATAAATGTTGCTTTTCGTTTGTGCTGCTTCTATCATGAATGTTCCTGTTCGTTTGTGTTGGTTCTGTCATAAATGTTGCTGTTCGTTTATGTTGGTTCTATCATAAATGTTGCTGTTCTTTTGTGTTGGTTCTATCATGAATGTTCCTGTTCGTTTGTGTTGGTTCTGTCATAAATGTTGCTGTTCGTTTATGTTGGTTCTATCATAAATGTTCCTGTTCTTTTGTGTTGGTTCTATCATGAATGTTCCTGTTCGTTTGTGTTGGTTCTGTCATAAATGTTGCTGTTCGTTTATGTTGGTTCCATCATAAATGTTGCTGTTCTTTTGTGTTGGTTCTATCATAAATGTTCCTGTTCGTTTGTGTTGGTTCTGTCATAAATGTTGCTGTTCCTTTATGTTGGTTCTATCATAAATGTTCCTGTTCGTTTATGTTGGTTCTGTCATAAATGTTCCATTTCATTTATGTTGGTTCTATCATAAATGTTGCTGTTCGTTTATGTTGGTTCTATCATAAATGTTCCTGTTCTTATGTGTTGGTTCTATCATAAATGTTCCTGTTTGTTTTTGTTGGTTCTGTCATAAATGTTCCATTT
The DNA here is from genome assembly GCF_902148855.1 of Sphaeramia orbicularis. Lineage (NCBI taxonomy): Eukaryota > Metazoa > Chordata > Actinopteri > Kurtiformes > Apogonidae > Sphaeramia > Sphaeramia orbicularis. The sequence goes on along the minus strand of NW_021941519.1, from coordinate 326,228 downwards.
CGTTTATGTTGGTTCTATCATAAATGTTCCTGTTTGTTTATGTTGGTTCTGTCATAAATGTTCCATTTCATTTATGTTGGTTCTGTCATAAATGTTGCTGTTCGTTTGTGCTGCTTCTATCATGAATGTTCCTGTTCATTTGTGTTGGTTCTGTCATAAATGTTCCATTTCATTTATGTTGGTTCTGTCATAAATGTTGCTGTTCGTTTGTGCTGCTTCTATCATGAATGTTCCTGTTTGTTTTAGTTGGGTCTGTCATAAATGTTGACATGCTCAAACATCCCACCCACCAGCAGTTACCATGGAAACAACAACACCAACACCACTTCAAGCCTTCTGTCTCCACCCATCATTATCAGAATGGGATGGGTGATTGGTGTGTGTATAGTAGGACCAGGGGTGACTTGGGACTTGTAGTTCTAGTTGTCGTAGTTGTAGTTCTTTTCTGCTATTCAACATAATATGGAGTAAAAAACAGAAAACTCTGGTCCAGTCAGTGTCACCTCAGATGTGGAATAGTATTGTTCCATATCTAACCTTAACCCTAATGATCTGTATTAGATCTAACACTGGTACCAAACAGTGTACTAATATAACACCGCCCCCGCGCGCACACACACACACACACACACACACACACACTCAACCCTCCCCCCTTCCCATCACTGAAGACGATTTTCCAGCCAATCACGCCTCAGGATTCCAACAACATGGAAACCTTTGATTCCAACTGTTTCCCCTTCCACACTTCCTGCCTAATTTCAATCCCAGTTATAATCAATGATTAATATGATTCAGGCTGAGGAGGAGGAGGGGTGGAGTGGGGGGGTGGAGGGGGGTGGGGGGTGGAAGCAGGGGGAATCAGAAAACACTGCAGAACCCAGATCAGAACGGGAGTTCAGTTCTGTCCTGATCTGTGATGAAAACACATCGGATCATTTGTGTCAGATGGACTCAAACATAAATGAAGGAAACGACAGCAGAGCTTGGACTGAAGTCCAATGACACTCAGTCCAGTGCACTTCTAATCCACAGCAGACGTCCTGTTGTGTGACTGGGACACATCCAGATTCCTGTTATTTGGGTCTAATCTCAGATAATCTGATCAAAGCTCAGGTGGACGTGAACATGCGTCTGTAGATGATCTGTTTGGCATTCACACACACATCTGACTTATGTAACAGTTATGTAAGACAGGCAAGAGCGCTGACAGAATATTCACAAGGTTCTGGAAGGGTTAGACCCATGGGAGGGAAAACAGAACAGAGAACAGACATGTAGAACCAACAGGTAGGGAACAGACATGTAGAGAACAGACATGTAAAGAACAGACATGTAAAGGACAGACATGTAGAACCGACAGGTAGAGAACAGACATGTAAAGAACAGACATGTAGAACCGACAGGTAGAGAACAGACATGTAAAGAACAGACATGTAAAGGACAGACATGTAGAACCGACAGGTAGAGAACAGACATGTAAAGAACAGACATGTAGAACCGACAGGTAGAGAACAGACATGTAAAGAACAGACATGTAAAGGACAGACATGTAGAACCGACAGGTAGAGAACAGACATGTAAAGAACAGACATGTAGAACCGACAGGTAGGGAACAGACATGTAGAGAACAGACATGTAAAGAACAGACATGTAAAGGACAGACATGTAGAACCGACAGGTAGGGAACAGACATGTAAAGAACAGACATGTAGAACCGACAGGTAGGGAACAGACATGTAAAGAACAGACATGGAGAACCGACAGGTAGGGAACAGACATGTAGAGAACAGACATGTAAAGAACAGACATGTAAAGGACAGACATGTAGAACCGACAGGTAGAGAACAGACATGTAAAGAACAGACATGTAGAACCGACAGGTAGAGAACAGACATGTAAAGAACAGACATGTAAAGGACAGACATGTAGAACCGACAGGTAGAGAACAGACATGTAAAGAACAGACATGTAGAACCGACAGGTAGAGAACAGACATGTAAAGAACAGACATGTAAAGGACAGACATGTAGAACCGACAGGTAGAGAACAGACATGTAAAGAACAGACATGTAAAGGACAGACATGTAGAACCGACAGGTAGAGAACAGACATGTAAAGAACAGACATGTAAAGGACAGACATGTAGAACCGACAGGTAGGGAACAGACATGTAAAGAACAGACATGTAGAACCGACAGGTAGAGAACAGACATGTAAAGAACAGACATGTAAAGGACAGACATGTAGAACCGACAGGTAGAGAACAGACATGTAAAGAACAGACATGTAGAACCGACAGGTAGAGAACAGACATGTAGAACCGACAGGTAGAGAACAGACATGTAAAGAACAGAAATGTAAAGGACAGACATGTAGAACCGACAGGTAGAGAACAGACATGTAAAGAACAGACATGTAGAACCGACAGGTAGAGAACAGACATGTAGAACCGACAGGTAGAGAACAGACATGTAGAACCGACAGGTAGGGAACAGACATGTAGAACCGACAGGTAGAGAACAGACATGTAGAACCGACAGGTAGGGAACAGACATGTAGAACCGACAGGTAGAGAACAGACATGTAGAGAACAGACATGTAAAGAACAGACATGTAGAACCGACAGGTAGGGAACAGACATGTAGAGAACAGACATGTAAAGAACAGACATGTAGAACCGACAGGTAGAGAACAGACATGTAGAGAACAGACATGTAGAACCGACAGGTAGGGAAAAGACATGTAGAGAACAGACATGTAAAGAACAGACATGTAGAACCGACAGGTAGGGAACAGACATGTAGAGAACAGACATGTAGAGAACAGACATGTAGAACCGACAGGTAGGGAACAGACATGTAGAACCGACAGGTAGGGAACAGACATGTAGAGAACAGACATGTAGAGAACAGACATGTAGAACCGACAGGTAGAGAACAGACATGTAGAGAACAGACATGTAGAACCGACAGGTAGAGAACAGACATGTAGAGAACAGACATGTAGAACCAACAGGTAGAGAACAGACATGTAGAGAACAGACATGTAAAGAACAGACATGTAGAACCAACAGGTAGAGAACAGACATGTAGAGAACAGACATGTAGAACCGACAGGTAGAGAACAGACATGTAGAGAACAGACATGTAAAGAACAGACATGTAGAACCGACAGGTAGGGAACAGACATGTAGAGAACAGACATGTAGAGAACAGACATGTAGAACCAACAGGTAGAGAACAGACATGTAGAGAACAGACATGTAAAGAACAGACATGTAGAACCAACAGGTAGAGAACAGACATGTAGAGAACAGACATGTAGAACCGACAGGTAGAGAACAGACATGTAGAGAACAGACATGTAAAGAACAGACATGTAGAACCAACAGGTAGAGAACAGACATGTAGAGAACAGACATGTAGAACCGACAGGTAGGGAACGGACATGTAGAGAACAGACATGTAAAGAACAGACATGTAGAACCGACAGGTAGGGAACAGACATGTAGAGAACAGACATGTAAAGAACAGACATGTAGAACCGACAGGTAGAGAACAGACATGTAGAGAACAGACATGTAGAACCGACAGGTAGGGAACAGACATGTAGAGAACAGACATGTAAAGAACAGACATGTAAAGAACAGACATGTAGAACCGACAGGTAGAGAACAGACATGTAGAGAACAGACATGTAAAGAACAGACATGTAGAACCGACAGGTAGAGAACAGACATGTAAAGAACAGATATGTAGAACCGACAGGTAGAGAACAGACATGTAAAGAACAGACATGTAGAACCGACAGGTAGGGAACAGACATGTAGAGAACAGACATGTAAAGAACAGACATGTAGAACCGACAGGTAAAGAACAGACATGTAGAGAACAGACATGTAGAACCAACAGGTAGAGAACAGACATGTAGAGAACAGACATGTAAAGAACAGACATGTAGAACCGACAGGTAGAGAACAGACATGTAGACAACAGACATGTAAAGAACAGACATGTAGAACCGACAGGTAGGGAACAGACATGTAGAGAACGGACATGTAAAGAACAGACATGTAAAGAACAGACATGTAGAACTGACAGGTAGAGAACAGACATGTAGAGAACAGACATGTAGAACAGACAGGTAGAGAACAGACATGTAGAACAGACATGTAGAGAACAGACATGTAGAACCGACAGGTAGAGAACAGACATGTAGAACAGACAGGTAGAGAACAGACATGTAGAACAGACAGGTAGAGAACAGACATGTAGAGAACAGAGAACAGACATGTAGAGAACAGACATGTAGAACAGACAGGTAGAGAACAGACATGTAGAGAACAGAGAACAGACATGAACGATGAGAATGAAAAAGGAACAGGATTTGATCAGGTTGAAATCACAGTTAACACTGGACACTGGATCATCAGAAGACACACAGCCTCCAGCAACACCCCCCCCCCCCCCATCGTTGTGTGTGTGTCCTGTCCCACACACACACACACACACACACACACTTCCTCCTGTGTTCAGTTTGCTGTGTACGTACACTCAGTGTGTGTTCTGCTGCCGAAAGGCCATGAAATTAAACAGGATGAGTGGAACACCAATGACCAATAACAATGATCCTGTTGGGTTTGTTTTACACCAGGCAGAGTAATGTTTACACCAGGCAGAGTAATGTTTTACACCAGGCAGAGTAATGTTTTACACCAGACAGAGTAATGTTTACACCAGACAGAGTAATGTTTACACCAGACAGAGTAATGTTTACACCAGGCAGAGTAATGTTTTACACCAGACAGAGTAATGTTTACACCAGACAGAGTAATGTTTTACACCAGACAGAGTAATGTTTTACACCAGACAGAGTAATGTTTACACCAGACAGAGTAATGTTTTACACCAGACAGAGTAATGTTTTACACCAGACAGAGTAATGTTTACACCAGACAGAGTAATGTTTTACACCAGACAGAGTAATGTTTTACACCAGACAGAGTAATGTTTACACCAGACAGAGTAATGTTTACACCAGACAGAGCTATGTTTTACACCAGGCAGAGTAATGTTTTACACCAGGCAGAGTAATGTTTTACACCAGGCAGAGTAATGGTTTACACCAGACAGAGTAATGTTTACACCAGACAGAGTAATGTACATACACCTGTACTCACACCTGTACATACACCTGAACATACACCTGAACATATACCTGAAAACTGTAAAACTGAAAAACTGTACATTCTACTGTGCATTCTAACACCACCTGCCTGGTACCAGTGGTATGTCCTAACGCCACCTGCCTGGTACCAGTGGTATGTCCTAACGCCACCTGCCTGGTACCAGTGGTATGTCCTAACGCCACCTGCCTGGTACCAGTGGTATGTCCTAACGCCACCTGCCTGGTACCAGTGGTACGTTCTAACGCCACCTGCCTGGTACCAGTGGTATGTCCTAACGCCACCTGCCTGGTACCAGTGGTACATTCTAACGCCACCTGCCTGGTACCAGTGGTACGTTCTAACGCCACCTGCCTGGTACCAGTGGTATGTCCTAACGCCACCTGCCTGGTACCAGTGGTACGTTCTAACGCCACCTGCCTGGTACCAGTGGTATGTCCTAACGCCACCTGCCTGGTACCAGTGGTACATTCTAACGCCACCTGCCTGGTACCAGTGGTACGTTCTAACGCCACCTGCCTGGTACCAGTGGTACATTCTAACGCCACCTGCCTGGTACCACTGGTACGTTCTAACGCCACCTGCCTGGTACCAGTGGTACATTCTAATGCCACCTGACTGGTACCAGTGGTACGTTCTAATGCCACCTGCCTGGTACCACTGGTACGTTCTAACACCACCTGCCTGGTACCAGTGGTATGTCCTAACGCCACCTGCCTGGTACCAGTGGTACGTTCTAACGCCACCTGCCTGGTACCAGTGGTACATTCTAACGCCACCTGCCTGGTACCAGTGGTACGTTCTAACGTCACCTGCCTGGTACCAGTGGTATGTTCTAACGCCACCTGCCTGGTACCACTGGTACGTTCTAATGCCACCTGCCTGGTACCAGTGGTACATTCTAATGCCACCTGCCTGGTACCAGTGGTACATTCTAATGCCACCTGACTGGTACCAGTGGTACGTTCTAATGCCACCTGCCTGGTACCACTCGTACATTCTAACGCCACCTGACTGGTACCACTGGTACGTTCTAATGCCACCTGTGTGGTACCACTGGTACGTTCTAACGCCACCTGCCTGGTACCAGTGGTACGTTCTAACGCCACCTGCCTGGTACCAGTGGTACGTTCTAACGCCACCTGCCCGGTACCAGTGGTACGTTCTAACGCCACCTGCCCGGTACCAGTGGTACGTTCTAACGCCACCTGCCCGGTACCAGTGGTATGTTCTAACGCCAGCTGCCTGGTACCAGTGGTACGTTCTAACGCCAGCTGCCTGGTACCACTGGTACGTTCTAACGCCACCTGCCCGGTACCAGTGGTACGTTCTAATGCCACCTGCCCGGTACCAGTGGTACGTTCTAACGCCACCTGCCCGGTACCAGGGGTACGTTCTAACGCCACCTGCCCGGTACCACTGGTCCGTTCTAACGCCACCTGCCTGATACCAGTGGTACGTTCTAACGCCACCTGCCCGGTACCAGTGGTACGTTCTAACGCCACCTGCCCGGTACCAGTGGTACGTTCTAACGCCACCTGCCCGGTACCAGTGGTATGTTTTAACGCCACCTGCCTGGTACCAGTGGTACGTTCTGCAGTGTGTGTTTCTTGTTCCATCTGTTGGACTGTGCACACTTCGTGTTTGGAATGTAGGACAAGTTTGTTCAAATCATTGTGGATCGTACAAACAAAAGATTGAATGGCATTGTCAAGGATCTGCAGGGCGCTAAATCAAGCGTACGGTCCACTGATGATGTCATATATGAGCGCCGAGCTGAAGAGAGGCGCATGAAATCTAAACTGGATAAGTTCGACACCAAAATAAACGACACATGACTTGAACTAAAGAGACTATCTGACAGACGGGAGCACATCCATAGTTACACAAGAAGAAACAACACCGTCATGGATGGGATTAATGATGAACAGGAGAACACCGAGGCAACAGAGCGCAAAGTCCAGCAGATAATCCCAACAAAACTGGGCCTGGACGGAGAGGGAAGGTCTATGAACGGGCCCGTACCAGGACCAGGGATGGCCCAGACAAAGAAACGGAAAGACTTCAGCCATTTGAGGACAAACGGAGCATTCTTTCCTCCGCTCATAAACTGAAAGGTAGCAATGTGGACATCAACGAGGCTTTCACTGACACTATCAGGAAGAGGAGCAGAAAGTTACTACAACAACTGAAGGAAGGAGGCCAGACAGTGAGGTGATGGAGCCGCCAAGGTTATTACCGATAACGAAAACAAAGGAAATGACCAAAACTAGAATTGAAAAACATTTTTGTTAACTGAAAAAAATAAAAACTACAATTAAAAGAAAAAAAAAAAAAACATAACTAACTGAAACTGTATTGTGTGTTTATAAAACTAACTAAAACGGACAAAAATTATGGATAAAATTCCCTTCGTTTACGTCTTTGACAATGTCGGATTGATATGGAAGCGATTTATTTCACTTGAGCAATTTTATCTAGCAGCGCCGTACGACATTTCACTTATGTTCACTTGTGGTTTCCAGTCGTCTTCTGGTCCCCACTCTACCCAGAAACATGGAGACTAAAGCAGCAGAATCCTGTCTGGGATTGATTTGAATACAACGACAGAGAAGAAGAGAAAAGAGACCACTGAACTACAACTGAACTACAACTGAACTACAACTAAAACTACAACTAAACTAAACAAAACTACAACTAAACTAAAACTAAATTACAACTAAGCATTTAGAAAAAAATAAAAACTAATAAGAACTATCAAACCTGCTTTAAAAACAAATTAAAACAAACTGAATTAGAGAAAAAAGTCAAAACTAAATAAAATTAAACTAGAATGAAAAATCTAAAACTATTCCATTAAAGGGTTAAAGGTGGACGTTTGGGTCTTTGTTGTGTTAAAGCCGTTCACATTCCTCTGTTCAGACTGTGTGAGACAGCCAAACCTCCTCTGTTGACACTGTTTTCCTCCAACACCACTGTGTGTTGTTAATAAATGCTACTGTCAGCTGTTCCAGCCCGTGGGAAAAACAAACAGATAAATAAGAAAAACCAAAGGGTTGTGCTCACTTTATTATTGTGTGCAGTTCCAGTCGCAGTAAACAGGTACAGCTGTTTTCACATCAGGTTACTGACACTGTGCAAACTGTGAAAGTGGAAAATACACTGAGACGTGTTCACACACTGACACCGTGAGGACGGACAGACTGGGTCGGAAAATGATGGGAAAGCACTGAAGCTGAAGACAAGTGAAGCTGCTCTGACAGAAAAGACAAAGGGACGGTCCAACACAGGTTTGATGGGTCCAGCTGCAGCTAAAGCCATTGATGAGAATTCAGAATCAGAAACAGAGGCTTGGCTGGGCCATGAAACAGCACCAGTGGAACTACTGAAGACCTGGAAGAAGACTACTGAAGCCCGGAAGAAGACTGCTGAAGACTAAAAGAAGACTACTGAAGACTACTAGAGACTGAAAGAAGACTACTGAAGACT
>NW_021941519.1:292551-315051 GCF_902148855.1 Sphaeramia orbicularis | reverse complement strand
AGAGATAGACGTCTGAGTCAAATTTGAGCCAAATTGGTGTTCGTATGTCCGAACTGAAGCAATTTGAATTTAAAAAAAAAAAAAAAAACTTGTAGGGGGCAGTGTAGTGCGAAATTTCAGTTTCTTTTGACAAGTAGGTGTAGGCCTGGGAGACAGATGTCTGAGTCAAATTTGAGCCAAATCGGTGGTCGTATGTCCGAACTGATGTCATTTTTTTAAATGTACATTTGTAGGGGGCGCTATAGTGCAAAATTTCAATTTCTTTTAATAAATCGGTGTAGGCCTGGGAGATTGACGTCTCAGTCAAATTTGAGCTAAATTGGTGTTCTTATGTCTGAGCTGAAGAAATTTTTGTAATGGTAAATTCGCGAAGAAACTTTGAAAAGTTTGCGATGTCGTCACACAAAAACGGTGATACCGATCTTAAGAATTTGGCTAACTTTGGATGCCCCACTTCTCTAGATACTGTACACCGATTCTGAGCTCATTCGGCCAAACGGCCAAGGAGGAGATAGTTAAAATACGACGTCAGCGAAAACGCTGACTCAGCATTTTGGAAATTTCAATCCAATATGGCTGACTAAGTGTTGGTTTTGGGGCGTGGCCATAATAATATTTTTTGTTTGTCTCCTCATGATGAATCTGTGTACCGATTTTCGTGGCTCTACAACAAACTTTACGTTGGACATGCTCCCATTGGCGTAATGCATTTCCACTTTTCAAGGGGGCGCTGCGGCAACATTTCTTTACCGACATCTACGAAACCTATATGTAAATTAAATTTCTCGCACTTCTGAATTTTGGGCAAAATTTGGTGAGTTTTCGTAAATGTTCAGGGGGTCAAATTTGAGCTCAAAGAGCAGGAGAAAGAAAAATTAAAGCCGCAAGCGGCATCTAAAGGCCCTTGCCACGGGCACGTCCAGTAGAAGTATGTCCGTCGTTCAACAGGGGGCGCTCTAGCAGCAAATTTCAATGTCTTCTGATGAATGGGTGTAGGCCTGGGAGATTGACAACTGATTCAAATTTGAGGCAGATCTTTGTTTTTATGTCCGAACTAAAGGAATTTTTGTATAAGTAAATCTGTAGGGGGCGCTATGCAGCTGAAATTAAATTTCTTCCTTTGAATGGGTGTAGTACTGCGAGATGTACCACTGAGTCAAATTTGAGCCAAATCGGTGTTTGTATGTCTGAATTAATGCAATTTTCGTGAAGGTAAATTTGTAGGGGGCACTCCTGAGCGAAGTGGCAATTTCTTTTGATAAATGCGTGTAGGCCTGGGAGATTGACAACTGATTCAAATGTAAGCCAAATTGGTGTTTGTATGTCTAACGTGAAGTAATTTTCGTAAAGGTAAATTTGTAGGGGGCGCTATGGCACCAAATTTCAAATTTTTCATATAATGGGTGTAGGCCTGGGATATAGATGTCTGAGTCAAATTTGAGCCAAATCGGTGTTCGTATGTCCGAACTGAAGCAATTTTAATAAAAAAATATTAAACATTTTTGTAGGGGGCGCTGTAGTGCAAAATTTCAGTTTCTTTTGACAAGTAGGTGTAGGCCTGGGAGACAGATGTCTGAGTTAAATTTGAGCCAAATTGGTGTTTGTATGTCCGAACTGATGCCATTTTTGTAAATGTACATTTGTAGGGGGCGCTATAGTGCGAAATTTCAATTTCCTTTAATAAATGGGTGTAGGCCTGGGAGATAGACGTCTGAGTCAAATTTGAGCCAAATCAGTGTTTGTATGTCTGAGCTGAAGCAATTTTTGTGATGGTAAATTCCCGAAAACACTTTGCAATGTTTTCAACCTCGTCGTACAAAAACGGTGACACCGATTCAAAAAATTCGGCTAGCTTTTGATGCCCCACTTGTCTAGATACTGTACACCGATTTTGAGCTCATTTGGCCAAACGGCCAAGGAGGAGATAGTTAAAATACAACGTCAGCGAAAACGCTGACTCAGCATTTTGGAAATTTCAATCCAATATGGCCGACTAAGGGTGGGTTTAGGGGCGTGGCCACAATAATATTTTTTGTTTGTGTCCTCATGATGAATCTGTGTACCGATTTTCGTGGTTCTACGACAAACTTTATGTTGGACATGCTCCCATTGACGTAATGCATTTCCACTTTTCAAGGGGGCGCTGCAGCAACATTTCTTTACCGACATCTCCGAAACCTATATGTAAATTCAATTTTGAACATTTCTGAATTTTGTGCAAAATTTGGTGAGTTTTCATAAATGTTCAGGGGGTCAAAATTGAGCTCAAAGCACAGGAGAAAGAAAAAAAAAAATAAATAAATAAAAATAATAATAATCTGAGCAAGAACAATATAGCCGTTTCTATGGCAACCACGTATTTGCCCTTTTTTGAAAGTTCTCGAGGTCCCCCACATGTGTGTGGGGTCAGATGTCACGTGTCGTGCACTTACACCCACATGACTGACCCCGAGTGTGCATGTCCCATTGACTCCCATTCATTCTGAGCAGGTGTAAATATGCGATTTGTGCACAGGTCATGTACATCGTCGGAAAGGTCTCAGTGCCGTGAATGTGAAAATGTGTGAGAGTGGTGACAGTGGAGAAAGGCGACCGCGTCACTGGCAATTTTGTCCCCATGCGCCCACTGCAGACTCAATAGGCCCTGCGCCGGCTTTACTCGGCTCGGGCCTAATAAATAAAAAATTAAAGCCGCAAGTGGCATCCGAAGGCCCTCGCCAAGGGCACGTCCAGTAGAAGTATGGCCATCGTTCAGCAGGTGGCGCTCTAGCACCAAATTTCAATGTCTTCTGATGAATGGCTGTAGGCCTGGGAGATTGACAATTGACTCAAATTTGAGACAAATCAGTGTTCGTATGTCCGAACTGAACAAATTTTTGTATAAATAAATCTGTAGGGGGCGTTATGGAGCCAAAATTCAATTTGTTCCATTGAATGGGTGTAGGCCTGTGAGATGTACCACTGAATCAAATTTGAGCCAAATTGGTGTTTGTATGTCTCAAGTAAAGTAATTTTCGTAAAGGTAAAATTGTAGGGGGCGCTATAGCGCCAAATTACAATTTTTTCTGATATATGTGTGTAGGCCTGAGAGATCGGCATCTGAGTCAAATTTGAGCCAAATTGGTGTTCGTATGTCCAAACTGAAGCAATGTTACTAAAAAAAAATTTAAAAAAAACTTGTAGGGGGCGCTGTATTGCGAAATTTCAGTTTCTTTTGACAAATAGGTGTAGGCCTGGGAGACAGATGTCTGAAATTTGAGACAAATCAGTGTTCGTATGTCCGAACTGAACAAATTTTTGTATAAATAAATCTGTAGGGGGCGTTATGGAGCCAAAATTCAATTTGTTCCATTGAATGGGTGTAGGCCTGCGAGATGTACCACTGAATCAAATTTGAGCCAAATTGGTGTTTGTATGTCTCAAGTAAAGTAATTTTCGTAAAGGTAAAATTGTAGGGGGCGCTATAGCGCCAAATTACAATTTTTTCTGATATATGGGTGTAGGCCTGAGAGATCGGCATCTGAGTCAAATTTGAGCCAAATTGGTGTTCGTATGTCCAAAGTGAAGCAATGTTACTAAAAAAAAATTTTAAAAAACTTGTAGGGGGCGCTGTATTGCGAAATTTCAGTTTCTTTTGACAAATAGGTGTAGGCCTGGGAGACAGATGTCTGAGTCAAATGTGAGCCAAATTGTTGTTCGTATCTCCGAACTGATGTCATTTTTTTAAATGTACACTTGTAGGAGGCGCTATAGTGCGAAATTTCAATTTTTTTCATAAAATGGGTGTAGGCCTTGGAGATGGACGTCTGAGTCAAATTTGAGCCAAATCGGTGTTTGTACGTCTGAGCTGAAGCAATTTTTGTAATGGTAAATTTGCGAAGAAACTTTGCAAAGTTTGCGACGTCGTCACACAAAAACGGTGACACCAATCCAAAAAATAACTTTTGATGCCCCACTTCTCTAGATACTGATTCTGATGAATGGGCGTAGGCCTGGGAGATTAACAACTGATTCAAATTTGAGACAAATCAGTGTTCGTATGTCCAAACTAGAGAAATTGTTGTATGAGTAAATCTGTAGGGGGCGCTATGCAGCTAAAATAAAATTTCTTCCGTTGAATGGTTGTAGTACTGCGAGATGTACCACTGAGTCAAATTTGAGCCAAATCGGTGTTCATATGTCTGAATTAATGCAATTTTCGTGAAGGTAAATTTGTAGTGGGCGCTACTGAGTGAAATGGCAATTTCTTCTGATAAATGGGTTTAGGCCTGGGAGATTGACAACTGATTCAAATGTGAGCCAAATTGGTGTTCGTATATCTGAAGTGAAGTAATTTTCGTAAAGGTAAATTTGTAGGGGGCGCTATGGCACCAAATTTAATTTTTTTCTGATAAATGGGTGTAGGCCTGGGAGATAGACATCTGAGTCAAATCTGAGCCAAATCGGTGTTCGTATGTCCAAACTGAAGCAATTTTAATAAAAAAATATAAAACATTTTGTAGGGGGCGCTGTAGTGCAAAATTTCAGTTTCTTTTGACAAATAGGTGTAGGCCTGGGAGACAGATGTCTGAGTCAAATTTCAGCCAAATCGGTGTTTGTATGTCTGAGCTGAAGCAATTTTTGTGATGGTAAATTTTTGAAAAAACTTCGCAAAGTTTGCAACCTTGTCGCACAAAAACGGTGACACCGATTCAAAAAATTCGGCTAACTTTTGATGCCCCACTTGTCTAGATACTGCACACCGATTTTGAGCTCATTTGGCCAAACGGCTTAGTAGGAGATAGTTAAAATACGTCAGCGAAAACGCTGACTCAGCATTTTGGAAATTTCAATCCAATATGGCCGACTAAGGGTGGGTTTAGGGGCGTGGCCATAATAATATTTTTGTTTGTCTCCTCATGATGAATCTGTGTACCGATTTTCGTGGCTCTATGACAAACTTTATGTTGGACGTGCTCCCATTGGCGCAATGCATTTTCACTTTTCAAGGGGGCGCTGCAGCAACATTTCTTTACCAACATCTACGAAACCTATATGTAAATTCAATTTCTCGCACTCCTGAATTTTCGGCAAAATTTGGTGAGTTTTCATAAATGTTCAGGGGGTCAAAATTGAGCTCAAAGAGCAGGAGAAGAAAAATAAAATAAAGAAAGAAAGAAAGAAAGAAAGAAAAATAATAAGAATCTGAGCAAGAACAATATTGCCGTTTCTATGGCAACCACGTATTTGGCCTCATGTCAAAGCTCTCGAGGTCCCCCACATGTCTGTGGGGTCAGAGGTCACGTGTCGTGCACTTACACACACATGACTGACCCCGAGTGGGCGTGTCCCATTGACTCCCATTCATTCTGAGCAGGTGTAAATATGCGATTTGTGCACATGTCATATACATTGTCGGAAAGGTCTCAGTGCCGTGAATGTGAATATGTGTGAGAGTGGCGACAGTGGAGAAAGGCGACCACGTCACTGGCGATTTCGTCCCCATGCGCCCACTGCAGACTCAATAGGCCCTGCGCCGGCTTTACTCGGCTCGGGCCTAACAAGAAGGAGCCCTGCAGACACACACACACACACACAATACACACACACACACACACAATACACAGTACACACACACAGTACAGTGTTAATGTTCTGTATTAATACTAGTGTTAATATACAGTATCAATACACACCTGCAGAGTGAAACTGTGAGATAATAATAATAATAATAATAATAATAATAATAATAATAATAATAATGTTGTTTACATTTGTTCTAATATCTCAGTAGAACAACAGGAACATTCATGGAACAGTTCAAATAATCTGAATCATATTAAATCTAAATAATCTAAATTATCTTTCAGATAAATATTCCATATTCAGGTCAGTTCATCTCAGTCACATATTCATTTTTTTTACAGTGTAATTTCTGTCTTTTTTCACATCCACACAACCTCTTTTCTCACTGTTTTTTTTTTTTTTTTTTTTTTTTTCAGGATGCGCAGAGTGGCATATAATTGAATCTACACAGAATGCATGAACAGGAACAATTAGTTCAGTCCCTCCTGTGGACTGTGGGTCCAGTGGTACAGTAGGACAAACAGAGGGAGAGTAAGGGGGGGGGGGGGGGGGGGCACTGTAGGTTCTACATAACAAAGGGACAAAGCACACAGTCTGGGTTCACACCACTGCAGAGTGGACATGAGGACAGGAAACACAGACCACACTGTCCTCCTGTCAACCATACAGGACACCTATATTAGAGTATATATAGAACAAGGTAGTATATACATATATATATATATATATATATATATATATATATATATATATATATATATATATATATATATATATATATATATAACACAATTATATAATCCTATACTGTTACGAGCCACACTGATTACATTGTTGGACAGTTCGTGCTGAGTCATGTGATGGTACACTACTTTGCAAGTTGAAAATATGCATTCAAAGCTACTTCCTGTTATATGTTATGTAGTCATGTGACTCATGTTGTGCCTATAGATCAATTTCATGATGACGTAGGACGTATGCTGCTCGCGCACCTTGGAGGCAGAAAACACACCGAGTTCGTACAAAGCACTGACTGTCAGTGTGAGTAATGCCGTCGTCTTGCTGTGCCGTGGGTTGTCAGAACAGAAAGACCTCACAGAAGGATTTAAACTTCTACAGAATTCCTGCTGGCAAACATCCCTTCCAGAAAAATCAGCGAAAGTTATGGTTGCAGGCATTAAGACGGGAGAACTGGTCTGAGGAGGACCTTCAGAATGCTGGTCTGTGCAGTGCACACTTCAGATCTGGAAGGACTGGACATCTACCACACAGAGGAGCAGTTAACCACAAATATTCCACCACTGACAGATTTTTTTTTTTAAATGACGGAAAATTCTGAAGGCTGTCCGTCATTTGGACAAATTAAAATACTGAGGGTAATTGTTATTTAGCTAACTTTAGCCAAAATTCGATGCTACTTTGCTAGTGCAAACTGTGCAGACAGCCGAGTCTCCTCAGTTCTTTTAAAGCCCAGTAAACTGGATGGCACTGATAGACACAGAGAAAAAAGAGGGACCGATGCAGTGAAGGATGATGGACCAGCAAGTTATACTGCAGTTCTGATGGCATTTGGTGTGTTCTATGTACGCATTTTCTACCTTTCATGTGTTATGGCACGTCAGTTTGTGCCCAGATCTGTGGTTCACAGAACCTGAACCCTAACCCTCAGTGCATGGGATTGACACTGTGTGAACAAACACAAGTAAAGCTTATAACGTCTACAGAGAACACACCAGTTAAAAGTGGAGGATAGAATTATGTGAGTCGTGATATCACATTGGTTTATCCGCCAGCAGAAACTACAGCTGCTGCATCACTGAGATGTTTTTGAACATTAAATACTACTAAATATATCTCATTATCATTAAAAAAAAAAAAAAAAAGACGGATAATAATATGTTATGATGGAATTTTTACGACCCTGTCCGTCAAAATGACGGACAATAAAAATGTCTAGTACAACCTCTGCTGCCCCCCCATCTGTGACAGTCTGCTTTTCTACTGTGGGACAGCCTTTCCAATGCGGTTAAGTCAAATTATGGGGCCGTGCAAGAGAAGATGGGATGGGTTTTAGGACAGAAACACTTAATGGACAGTTTTAGCGCTAACATAATCGCTCGTTCACGAGTTCCGGGGCAGAGCCTGGAGGTGTATGTGAGCCGGCTGGAGCTGGGACTGGTGGTTTTGCCTCCGAGGTGCGCGTGCATCACTGTTGTTAGTGAACATTGAAACTCATCTATGGGGGGGCAGTAGCTGAGTTGTTTGGGTGGAGGGACTGTTTCAGTTTGACCCCATGACTGAACGCTCTGTGCTGTTGGAACAGAGTGTGTGCTGTATCACACACATGTTGGAAATGAAAGGTCATATAAGTGCCTTCCCCTACTACAGTGGTTTATTTGGACCTGACAAGTACAACCCAAGTTTAGTGTCCTGTGACTTTATTCTGCTGAAATGTCACTGTATATATATATATATATATATATATATATATATATATATATATATATATAATATATATATACACACACATTAAACTCAGAGCAGATTATTCCACCACAAACACAAAAAGGAAGCAACAAACCTGCACAAAAACAACCTGTTCTTTAAAGGTGTCGTCTGTAGGACTGTGGCCCAAACTGGTTCTGCAGTCACATTCAAATACTGTACAGTGCGGTATTTTCTGCCCACCCCTGCCCCCCCCCAGACTAGGGGTGGACAGATCCAGCATGAGCGTCTACTACTAGTTTTTCCACTAATCCTGTCCACCACACCAGAAATTTAATACAACAAAATCATCATCAGACTGAGTCTACATCAGAACAATTCCACAGAAAACACTGAACTACAAGGAGCTACCATGGACAGAGACACGTCTGACACCAGAACCAGTTCTGTTCACCAACCCTACACTGGTACCAGGTCTGTTCACCAGTCCTACACCAGTACCAGGTCTGTTCACCAGGACCAGGAGAAGACACTGGTGGTCTGGGATGAAAGGTCTGTGGGGTCTGTCCCCCCCCCCCCCCGGACTGAACATGCATCAATAACATTTCCATCCTTGAAGATGTTTGGGGGGGGCTACACATAATCTTCTCTCAGTCTTTGAGGCCCCCGCATATTTCCTCCGGTTTTTATTATTTAACCCGATCTCAAAGGGGGGTGGGGGGTGGAGCTGGACGGACACAGATGGTGTGGTGGACAGAGTCACTGTTGTGAGCGTGTGCAGTTCTAACAGGATGACTGACAGCCTCTTACAGGAGGAGGGGTCTGCCTTCATTGCCCGCCAGACAGACACATGTGGCTGGACACACTGAACAACTGAGCATGTGCAGTGGATGAAGGTGACAGCATTTCTCTTGATTGGAGCTGGGGGTGGGGTGGGGTGGGGGGCAGAGCCACCAAAGCTGAAAAAACCTGAATTCAGCTGAAACAGATTCATGATGTGTGTGTGTTAAAGCCACAGCAAATACGAGCAGGACAACGACTGGATGGAATTAGAAGAAAGAATAAAGCAGTGGTCCCAACCTGTTGAACCCTGACCCCGTTTTAACATCACACATTTCTGCCGACCCCAGAAATTCAAAACAGACATTTTTCTTTGCTGAAAATAATTTGTTTTTCATCTTGTAATAGTTTGCTGTACTATGTTGAAAATAAACATTAATTTCAGAGGACATTTAGTCTGTATAATGTATATTATTGTGGACATTTAGTTTGTATAATGTCTCTTATTGTGGACATTTAGTCTGTATAATGTCTCTTATTGTGGACATTTAGTCTGTATAATGTCTCTTATTGTGGACATTTAGTCTGTATAATGTCTATTATTGTGGACATTTAGTCTGTATAATGTCTTATTGTGGACATTTAGTCTGTATAATGTCTCTTATTGTGGACATTTAGTCTGTATAATGCCTCTTATTGTGGAAATTTAGTCTGTATAATGTCTATTATTGTGGACATTTAGTCTGTATAATGTCTCTTATTGTGGACATTTAGTCTGTATAATGTCTCTTATTATGGACATTTAGTCTGTATAATGTCTGTTATTGTGGACATTTAGTCTGTATAATGTCTATTATTGTGGACATTTAGTCTGTATAATGTCTCTTATTGTGGACATTTAGTCTGTATAATGTATATTATTGTGGACATTTAGTTTGTATAATGTCTGTTATTGTGGACATTTAGTCTGTATAATGTCTTATTGTGGACATTTAGTCTGTATAATGTCTATTATTGTGGACATTTAGTCTGTATAATGTCTCTTATTGTGGACATTTAGTCTGTATAATGTCTCTTATTATGGACATTTAGTCTGTATAATGTCTCTTATTGTGGACATTTAGTCTGTATGCTGTCTATTATTGTGGACATTTAGTCTGTATAATGTCTATTATTGTGGACACTTAGTCTGTATAATGTCTCTTATTGTGGACATTTAGTCTGTATAATGTCTCTTATTGTGGACATTTAGTCTGTATAATGTCTCTTATTGTGGACATTTAGTCTGTATAATGTCTCTTATTATGGACATTTAGTCTGTATAATGTCTGTTATTGTGGACATTTAGTCTGTATGCTGTCTATTATTGTGGACATTTAGTCTGTATAATGTCTATTATTGTGGACACTTAGTCTGTATAATGTCTCTTATTGTGGACATTTAGTCTGTATAATGTCTCTTATTGTGGACATTTAGTCTGTATAATGTCTCTTATTGTGGACATTTAGTCTGTATAATGTCTCTTATTGTGGACATTTAGTCTGTATAATGTCTCTTATTATGGACATTTAGTCTGTATAATGTCTGTTATTGTGGACATTTAGTCTGTATGCTGTCTATTATTGTGGACATTTAGTCTGTATAATGTCTGTTATTGTGGACATTTAGTCTGTATAATGTCTCTTATTGTGGACATTTAGTCTGTATAATGTCTGTTATTGTGGACATTTAGTCTGTATAATGTCTCTTAATGTGGACATTTAGTCTGTATAATGTCTCTTATTGTGGACATTTAGTCTGTATAATGTCTCTTATTGTGGACATTTAGTCTGTATAATGTCTCTTATTATGGACATTTAGTCTGTATAATGTCTGTTATTGTGGACATTTAGTCTGTATGCTGTCTATTATTGTGAACATTTAGTCTGTATAATGTCTATTATTGTGGACACTTAGTCTGTATAATGTCTCTTATTGTGGACATTTAGTCTGTATAATGTCTCTTATTGTGGACATTTAGTCTGTATGCTGTCTATTATTGTGGACATTTAGTCTGTATAATGTCTGTTATTGTGGACATTTAGTCTGTATAATGTCTATTATTGTGGACATTTAGTCTGTATAATGTCTCTTATTGTGGACATTTAGTCTGTATAATGTATATTATTGTGGACATTTAGTTTGTATAATGTCTGTTATTGTGGACATTTAGTCTGTATAATGTCTATTATTGTGGACATTTAGTCTGTATAATGTCTATTATTGTGGACATTTAGTCTGTATAATGTCTCTTATTGTGGACATTTAGTCTGTATAATGTATATTATTGTGGACATTTAGTCTGTATAATGTCTCTTATTGTGGACATTTAGTCTGTATGCTGTCTATTATTGTGGACATTTAGTCTGTATAATGTCTTATTGTGGACATTTAGTCTGTATAATGTCTTATTGTGGACATTTAGTCTGTATAATGTCTATTATTGTGGACATTTAGTCTGTATAATGTCTATTATTGTGGACATTTAGTCTGTATAATGTCTATTATTGTGGACATTTAGTCTATATAATGTCTCTTATTGTGGACATTTAGTCTGTATAATGTCTATTATTGTGGACATTTAGTCTGTATAATGTCTATTATTGTGGACATTTAGTCTGTATAATGTCTCTTATTGTGGACATTTAGTCTGTATAATGTCTCTTATTGTGGACATTTAGTCTGTATGCTGTCTATTATTGTGGACATTTAGTCTGTATAATGTCTATTATTGTGGACATTTAGTCTGTATAATGTCTTATTGTGGACATTCAGTCTGTATAATGTCTATTATTGTGGACATTTAGTCTGTATAATGTCTCTTATTGTGGACATTTAGTCTGTATAATGCCTCTTATTGTGGACATTTAGTCTGTATAATGTCTATTATTGTGGACATTTAGTCTGTATAATGTCTCTTATTGTGGATATTTAGTCTGTATAATGTCTCTTATTATGGACATTTAGTCTGTATAATGTCTCTTATTGTGGACATTTAGTCTGTATGCTGTCTATTATTGTGGACATTTAGTCTGTATAATGTCTATTATTGTGGACACTTAGTCTGTATAATGTCTCTTATTGTGGACATTTAGTCTGTATAATGTCTTATTGTGGACATTTAGTCTGTATAATGTCTCTTATTGTGGACATTTAGTCTGTATAATGTCTCTTATTGTGGACATTTAGTCTGTATAATGTCTCTTATTGTGGACATTTAGTCTGTATAATGTCTCTTATTGTGGACATTTAGTCTGTATAATGTCTATTATTGTGGACACTTAGTCTGTATAATGTCTCTTATTGTGGACATTTAGTCTGTATAATGTCTATTATTGTGGACATTTAGTCTGTATAATGTCTATTATTGTGGACACTTAGTCTGTATAATGTCTCTTATTGTGGACATTTAGTCTGTATAATGTCTATTATTGTGGACATTTAGTCTATATAATGTGTATTATTGTGGACATTTAGTCTGTATAATGTCTGTTATTGTGGACATTTAGTCTGT
The DNA here is from genome assembly GCF_902148855.1 of Sphaeramia orbicularis. Classification (NCBI taxonomy): domain Eukaryota; kingdom Metazoa; phylum Chordata; class Actinopteri; order Kurtiformes; family Apogonidae; genus Sphaeramia; species Sphaeramia orbicularis. Next base: position 302,708 of record NW_021941519.1, on the reverse strand, counting down.
ATAATGTCTATTATTGTGGACATTCAGTCTATATAATGTCTATTATTGTGGACATTTAGTCTGTATAATGTCTATTATTGTGGACATTTAGTCTGTATAATGTCTGTTATTGTGGACATTTAGTCTGTATAATGTCTGTTATTGTGGACATTTAGTCTGTATAATGTCTATTATTGTGGACATTTAGTTTGTATAATGTCTATTATTGTGGACATTTAGTCTGTATAATGTCTATTATTGTGGACATTTAGTCTGTATAATGTCTGTTATTGTGGACATTTAGTCTGTATAATGTCTATTATTGTGGACATTTAGTCTGTATAATGTGTGTTATTGTGGACATTTAGTCTGTATAATGTGTGTTATTGTGGACATTTAGTCTGTATAATGTGTGTTATTGTGGACATTTAGTCTGTATAATGTGTGTTATTGTGGACATTTAGTCTGTATAATGTCTGTTATTATGGACATTTAGTCTGTATAATGTGTGTTATTGTGGACATTTAGTCTGTATAATGTCTGTTATTATGGACAGAGGCAGTAAATCCAGGTGTAGATTAACGGGTCAGGATCTGAACAGTCAGTCCAGCTGGAATTTACAAAGAAAACTGAACAAACAAGAACTGAAACCATGAATGATGAAAGAGCTGCAGCATCTGAAACAGAACCACACATAAACAGAACCACACACAAACAGAACCACACATAAACAGAACCACACACAAACAGAACCACACATAAACAGAACCACACATAAACAGAACCACACACAAACAGAACCACACACAAACAGAACCACACATAAACAGAACCACACACAAACAGAACCACACACAAACAGAACCACACATAAACAGAACCACACATAAACAGAACCACACACAAACAGAACCACACACAAACAGAACCACACATAAACAGAACCACACACAAACAGAACCACACACAAACAGAACCACACATAAACAGAACCACAGTGCTTCAGTTTCAGACTCTGTTTCTCTTTTATGTTTGTGATTGTCTCTGTCAACTCACCATATATTTTTTATTAGTAAGTAAGTAATTTTTTAAAATTTTTTTTTATCAATTACTAGAAATTTCAGGTGACCCCAGGTGGGGTCCTGAACCCGAGGTTGAAAAACACTGGACTAACGTAAGGTAAGATGAAATAAGATAAAATAAGATAAGGAAAGATAAGGTACAATAAGATAAGATAAGATAAGATAAAATAAGATAAGGTAAGGTAAAGTAAGGTAAGGTTTAATCTTCAAACCTGTTCTTACCCGAAGCTCCGCCCCCAAAACCCCCCACCAAAGCCCACATCCATGTGGCCCCAGTTACAGCGAACACATTCATGTTAATGAAGACATCATAATTACACGAAGGCACAAAGGTTCTGTCCATCACAAACAGCTTTAGTCCACTTTGAATTCATACATTATTCAGAACGCTGCCTAAACTACAAACTGGACCTGACAAAGCTGGTACTGAACTGAGTTTGGAACTGTGAACCTTTGTTGTAAATCGGCCTCATTCGTGTTTAAACTGAGCTCCTGACATTCAGCGACGAAGCAGCGATTAAGGTCCAGAAGGTTCAAAGGTTAGCAGAGCTAGCATCAGCTGGAGACAGAAACCTCCAGTTGAGCAGAAGGGCAAAAGCTCGCTTGATCTTGATTTTCAGTATGAATACAGACCGTGAAAGCGGGGCCTCGCAGCCCCGAACACTGGAGGAACAACGGGGATGGAGAGGGAACAGGACACTCAGAGCCTCTCAAGAACCTGGACAGACCCCCCTGACCCCCTGGGAAGACCCCCTGGAAACACCTCCTAGAACCCCTGGAAACACCCCCTGGAAAGACCCCCCAGACATCCTGGAAAGACCCTCTGGAAAGACCCACCTGACACTCTGGAAAGACCCCCCAGATTCCCTGGAAAGACCCTCTGGAAAGACCCCCCTGACACTCTGGAAAGACCCCCCAGATTCCCTGGAAAGACCCTCTGGAAAGACCCCCCTGACACTCTGGAAAGACCCCCCAGACCCCCAGGAAACACCCCCTGGAAACACCCCCCAGACATCCCGGAAAGACCCCCCAGACTCCCTGGAAAGACCCCCCCAGACCCCCTGGAAAGATCCCCTGGAAACACCCCCCAGACCCCCATGCATACATAAAGCATTGCTCACACTGGGTAACTTCACATCATCAGATACCCCCCCCCCTTTCACTGAGTGCTTCCTTCATGGAACCCTGGGAATTTCCCCAAATTGCCCCAAACTCCAGCACTGAGCTTTAAATTTGAAAGAGGCTGCTCATCTGTTCAAACCAGGTGGAAAAACCTACGAAAGGACTTTAAAGTGAGCCAGGACTTCAGGATCTGGTCCCCCTTTGAAGTGGAAGAAGATCTGTGGCCCTGCGTTGGGTCCGACTAATCAGCTGATTGACCTTTGGTCTCAGAAAAAGAAAAAAAAAAGGGGAAAAAAGGCACAGCTTTGAACTATTCCTTATAAAGACTTTTTTAGTTTGATTTTCAGCCGCTCTGAATTGAATAGACCAGATAGAAACAGAAACTGGGTTTTGAAGCTCAGCTCAGTTCTTTGGTTCATGGTCGTGCATTTTATCAGCCAACATTCAATAATCATCAAGTGAACAAACATGGGCACACCCATGATCGAAAAAGAGCAGGAGGAAGAACACCTGATATGTCCTGCCCCCCCCCAAATAATAATAGCCTTAAAGGTTAGTTATACACAACTAGTTATAAAATCAGACCGTGTAAAGTCAGACAAACCAAACTAAAAACATCCAAACCAAGGTCATCAACCAGAAGAAAAAAACTCAGCAGCACAGCAGACCCACATTACACACTGGTGTTTGAACACATTTATTGACCTAGAAGCACTCGTAGAGCGCAAGGTTATCATCGTTAACAAAAACGAATGAAATGACGAAAACCAAAATTGAAAAAAACATTTTTGTTAACTGAATTAAATAAAAACTCTAATTAAAAGAAGAAAAAAAAAAACATAACTAACTGATACTGTATTGTGTGTTTACTAAACTAACTAAAACAGATAAAAATTATGGATAAAATTCCCTTTGTTTTCGTCTTTGTCAATGTCGGATTGATATGATATTTGAGCTGACGGCACCATACAACATCTCACAGTCTGTCATGTGTGTTCACTGGTGGTTTCCAGTGGTGTTCTGGTCCCCACTCTACCTGGAACATACAGACTAAAGCTGGGACGCAGCAGCACAGGCCTGTCTGGGATTTACTTCAGTGATGTGTGGGGTCGGGTTTTTTTTTTTTTTTTTTTTTTTTTTTGTGCACTATGTGTGTGTGAGTGACAGAGACAGAGTGGAGCTGAATGACAGTCAGACAGGTGTTGAACTAGCATCCAGGTAAAGACTGGAGAGTTTATCACCATGAAAAGGCCTTCCAACCCTTTAACTGCACAGTTTAGAAGAGGAGGAAAGAGGAGGAGGAAAACTAATCCAATTACAGAGGGATGGAACCTGTTACAATGATAAAAAAAAAAAAAAAAAAAAAAAAAAAAAAAAACATTTGATGTTACATACAACAGCTAGCTCAATTGAACTGAAGCAAAGTTGGATAATGGAACTGTAGATGATTAAGAGATGAGATATCTGCTTAGGTGTGGTTTACTGATGATGGACTGGTTTATATATGTGGTTTATATATGTTTCTATGTGGTTTATATATGTTTCTATCTGGTTTATGTATGTTTCTATCTGGTTTCTGCTTAGACTGTTACCCCCGCGACCCAGCCCCGGATAAGCGGAATATAGTGGATGGATGGATCTATCTGGTTTATATATGTTTCTATGTGGTTTATATATGTTTCTGTCTGGTTTATATATGTTTCTATGTGGTTTATATATGTTTCTATCTGGTTAATGTATGTTTCTATCTGGTTTATATATGTTTCTATGTGGTTTATATATGTTTCTATGTGGTTTATATATGTTTCTATCTGGTTAATGTATGTTTCTATCTGGTTTATATATGTTTCTGTTTGGTTTATATATGTTTCCATCTGGTTTATATATGTTTCTATCTAGTTTATATATGTTTCTATGTGGTTTATATATGTTTCTATCTGGTTTATATATGTTTCTGTTTGGTTTATATATGTTTCTATGTGGTTTATATATGTTTCTATCCGGTTTATATATGTTTCTGTCTGGTTTATATATATTTCTATGTGGTTTATATATGTTTCTATCTGGTTTACTAATGTTTATATGTGGTTTATATATGTTTCTGTTTGGTTTATGTATGTTTCTATCTGGTTTATATATGTTTATATGTGGTTTATATATGTTTCTATCTGGTTTATATATGTTTCTGTTTGGTTTATATATGTTTCCATCTGGTTTATATATGTTTCTATGTGGTTTATATATGTTTCTATCTGGTTTATATATGTTTCTGTTTGGTTTATATATGTTTCCATCTGGTTTATATATGTTTCTATGTGGTTTATATATGTTTCTATCTGGTTTATATATGTTTCTGTTTGGTTTATATATGTTTCCATCTGGTTTATATATGTTTCTATCTGGTTTATATATGTTTCTATCTGGTTTATATATGTTTCTGTTTGGTTTATATATGTTTCTATGTGGTTTATATATGTTTCTATCTGGTTTATATATGTTTCTGTTTGGTTTATATATGTTTCCATCTGGTTTATATTTGTTTCTATCTGGTTTGTATATGTTTCTGTTTGGTTTATATATGTTTCTATCTGGTTTATATATGTTTATATGTGGTTTATATATGTTTCTATCTGGTTTATATATGTTTCTGTTTGGTTTATATATGTTTCCATCTGGTTTATATATGTTTCTATGTGGTTTATATATGTTTCTATCTGGTTTATATATGTTTCTGTTTGGTTTATATATGTTTCTATCTGGTTTACATATGTTTATATGTGGTTTATATATGTTTCTATCTGGTTTATATATGTTTCTATGTGGTTTATATATGTTTCTATCTGGTTTATATATGTTTCTGTTTGGTTTATATATGTTTCCATCTGGTTTATATATGTTTCTATCTGGTTTATATATGTTTATATGTGGTTTATATATGTTTCTGTTTGGTTTATATATGTTTCTATCTGGTTTACATATGTTTATATGTGGTTTATATATGTTTCCATCTGGTTTATATATGTTTCTATCTGGTTTATATATGTTTATATGTGGTTTATATATGTTTCTATCTGGTTTATATATGTTTCTATCTGGTTTATATATGTTTCTGTTTGGTTTATATATGTTTCTATCTGGTTTATATATGTTTCTATCTGGTTTATATATGTTTCTGTTTGGTTTATATATGTTTCTATCTGGTTTATATATGTTTCTATCTGGTTTATATATGTTTCTATCTGGTTTATATATGTTTCTGTTTGGTTTATATATGTTTCTATGTGGTTTATATATGTTTCTATCTGGTTTATATATGTTTCTGTTTGGTTTACATATGTTTCTATGTGGTTTATATATGTTTCTATCTGGTTTATATATGTTTCTATCTGGTTTATATATGTTTCTGTTTGGTTTATATATGTTTCTATGTGGTTTATATATGTTTCTATGTGGTTTATATATGTTTCTATGTGGTTTATATATGTTTCTATCTGGTTTATATATGTTTCTGTTTGGTTTATATATGTTTCTATGTGGTTTATGTATGTTTCTATGTGGTTTATATATGTTTCTATCTGGTTTATATATGTTTCTGTTTGGTTTATATATGTTTCTATGTGGTTTGTATATGTTTCTATGTGGTTTATATATGTTTCTATCTGGTTTATATATGTTTCTGTTTGGTTTATATATGTTTCTATCTGGTTTATATATGTTTCTATCTGGTTTATATATGTTTCTGTTTGGTTTATATATGTTTCTATCTGGTTTATATATGTTTCTATCTGGTTTATATATGTTTCTGTTTGGTTTATATATGTTTCTGTTTGGTTTATATATGTTTCTATCTGGTTTATATATGTTTCTATCTGGTTTATATATGTTTCTGTTTGGTTTATATATGTTTCTATGTGGTTTATATATGTTTCTATCTGGTTTATATATGTTTCTGTTTGGTTTATATAAGTTTCTATGTGGTTTATGTATGTTTCTATCTGGTTTATATATGTTTCTGTTTGGTTTATATATGTTTCTATGTGGTTTATATATATTTCTATGTGGTTTATATATGTTTCTATCTGGTTTATATATGTTTCTGTTTGGTTTATATATGTTTCTATGTGGTTTATATATGTTTCTATGTGGTTTATATATGTTTCTATCTGGTTTATATATGTTTCTGTTTGGTTTATATATGTTTCTATGTGGTTTATATATGTTTATATGTGGTTTATATATGTTTCTATCTGGTTTATATATGTTTCTATGTGGTTTATATATGTTTCTATGTGGTTTATATATGTTTCTATCTGGTTTATATATGTTTCTGTTTGGTTTATATATGTTTCTATCTGGTTTATATATGTTTCTATCTGGTTTATATATGTTTCTATCTGGTTTATATATGTTTCTGTTTGGTTTATATATGTTTCTATCTGGTTTATATATGTTTCTATCTGGTTTATATATGTTTCTGTTTGGTTTATATATGTTTCTATGTGGTTTATATATGTTTCTATCTGGTTTATATATGTTTCTATGTGGTTTATATATGTTTCTATGTGGTTTATATATGTTTCTATGTGGTTTATATATGTTTCTATCTGGTTTATATATGTTTCTGTTTGGTTTATATATGTTTCTATGTGGTTTATATATGTTTCTATGTGGTTTATATATGTTTCTATGTGGTTTATATATGTTTCTATGTGGTTTATATATGTTTCTATGTGGTTTATATATGTTTCTATCTGGTTTATATATGTTTCTGTCTGGTTTATATATGTTTCTATGTGGTTTATATATGTTTCTATGTGGTTTATATATGTTTCTATCTGGTTTATATATGTTTCTGTTTGGTTTATATATGTTTCTATGTGGTTTATATATGTTTCTATCTGGTTTACTGCTGGCTGCTTTGTGCATCTCCTCTCACACTTTGCACATCTTTGCATTGTTTTCACGTCAGTGACGCTGTGTATGGATTGCACCCCCGACCTGCTATATGGAATGTATACATGGTACTGTCCCTGTGTTTGTGTCTGTGCTCAGTCAATGAGCCGCCCTAACCCCACCCCCAAATAAAGTGTCCAGGGTAACCCACCGATCTGCGCCTCTCTAATTTCTTTGAACAGGACGGTGAGGAAGATAAAATACATGAAATAACTAAAACTAAACTAAACTAAAACTAAGCATTCAGAAAAAAAATGATAACGAATAAAAACTATCAAACCTGCTCTAAAAACTAATTAAAACTAACTGAATTAGAGAAAAAAAAAAGTCAAAACTAATTAAAACTAAACTAGAATTAAAAATCCAAAACTATTACCCAAACTATCACCCAAAAATCACTCAAAAATCACAAAAAATAACCCAGAAATAAAAAAAACACCTAAAAAAATCACCAAAAACATTCAAAAAAAATCACCCAAAAACCATCTAAAAATTACTTTTAAAAATCACCAAAAAACCCCCTACACATTTAGAAAAAAACAAAAAACAAAAAAAAAAAACTATCAAACCTGCTCTAAAAACAAATTAAAACAGACTGAATTAGAGAAAAAAAAAAAGTCTAAACTAAATAAAACTAAACTAGAATGAAAAATCCAAAACTATTAGAACCTTGGTCCAAAGATAATACAAAATGAATAGAAAACCAAGTGCAGTACTGTATGTCCAGGAAGTACTGAGCATGGGTAAATACACACCTGAGGAAATGATACAAAAGCATTAAACCACAGCAAAATAAGTCAATATGTCACAAGATGCAAAACAAATACCAAGCAAACTGTAAAACCTGACTGTTCATATGATCTCATTGTTCTTTTCTTTATACTCTTTTTTCAGTTGTAATAGTTTTTTTACGGTCCTTCAGCTCATTATAAACACTGTTTGGAAACAGACTGCGTCCAAACGTCTCCTCAGTGGAAACCCCAGCTGATAAAATCCAGAATGTCACTGAAAATAATCAGAAGCTCCAGTCCTGAGCCGCTCTCACACACCAGATTGAAAAGCAAATTACTGCTGCCAGATGTGACTCATTCTGCAAAATCACAGGACATAACGGTGGCGGTGGCGGCGGCGTATGTTTGGATCTGAGGAGGGCGCCGGCGCAGACCTGTGGGGAAGAGGACGCACAGGAAGTCCCCAACGTTCACCGCCTCCTTCACACTCCAGACAATATGTTCAGGGTCTGGAAACAGGAGACCAACCACACAGACTGAACGCATGCAAGGCCTGATGGGATACGCCTGGTCATGTGACCCTCCTTCAGCTGGTGAGGGTCTGGGACGGTCAACGGATCAGGACTGGAATGCTGCCTTCCAGTCCACCTGTAACTCCTGTTTTTCCATCCTTCTGCACTGGAATGTTCAGTCAAACCCGGGACTTCCACCTGTGAACTCGTACTAGATCCATGTTCTCCCAGTTCTGAGTTCTGACGTCCCATAACAGTGGCGCCCCCCCATGGATGTGGTGTTTATGCAGATTGTATATTTCCTCCACCAAGGACATTATGTTTTTGCTGGCGTTGATTTGTCTGTCTGTCTGTCTGTGTGCAAGATAACTCAAAAAAGTTATGGACAGATTTGGATGAAATTTTCAGTAAATGTTGATACTGGCACAAGGAACAAATGATTACATTTTGGTGGTGATCGTGGGGGGGTGGGCACTGATGTGCCTTGGTGGAGGTCTGCTCTCTACGAGGACTTTTCTGGTTATTGATCTGACATTATTTATCTGCCAGTGTTCTGCATAATCAGCAGCTGCTCCAGCGTTAGCTAGTTTTCAGTCCAATGAGTGACAGAATGAATTAGGAAATCTGTCCATAACTTTTGAAGTTATTTTGAACACGGACAGAAAAACAAACAAACCAATGCCAGCAAAAACAGAACCTCCTTGGCAGAGGTAATTCAAACCAAATTTGAATCCAAATAAACAAAGAACATCAAAGGTAGAACAGCTTCTCTGTCCTTATGCGCCGTTTTTCCTCCTCTGTTTCCTCAAATAAGTAACGAACAAACACCTTTAGGATAGAAATGACTATAAATGAACATAATGTGCGCTCCACCATGTTGGTTTGTTTACATATAACTCCCATAATTCCTTGCGCTCAGGCAGTTTGATGTGACTTGTCTTGGAACGTTACAAAGTCATGGTTTGAAGTCGTGACTTACGGGCTCAAAAACTGGCCCTGAACGCAGCATAAGACCACAGTGTCAGAACAGGCTGTTTGACGCTATGACACAACATCTGACCACACGGGCACATCCTGTCGTCTGGTTCTAGATGGTTTCAGATGAATCAACTCTCTGTCAACACCCAAAAATCAAATTTTATCAGATTTTGTAACAAAAATAAGTATAACAATGAAACCAACAAAATACTCATAGGTAACTTTGAAATTACTCCGATTTCTTTCATTAAATTTTTAGGTGTTACAGTAGATGATAAAGAAAAACTGTGGACACACCCACATCCACCAGACAGATGTGGAACTGGTACCACAGAAGGTTCTGGAAAACACTGGTGTATCTGTAGGTAACAGGTACCACAGAAGGTTCTGGAAAACACTGGTGTATCTGTAGGTAACAGGTACCACAGAAGGTTCTGGAAAACACTGGTGTATCTGTAGGTAACAGGTGCCACAGAAGGTTCTGGAAACAGTTATTGACAACATACAAGACCTGACTGTTGTAGTGAACCATCCTGATGGAAAAAGGCAGAGCTCCTCTCCAAACTGGGGGGTTAAATGAAGGTGAACAGGGTCAGGGGATCAGACTAAATGAAGTCCATGACCCACCACTCACTCTGCTCTACTCAGCCCAAGTGGAGCTTCAGTTTTTGATCTCAGGTGACTGTTGGACCTTTGGAGTGGTTCCAGACATAGGTTTTCTGTTTCCACCCAAATGTATTTCTACTGATGCAGCAGGAATCTAGAAGATCAACAGGTCTGATCAATGAAGGAACCGACAG
>NW_021941519.1:285051-287551 GCF_902148855.1 Sphaeramia orbicularis | reverse complement strand
AAATTCAATCCGGAACTTAACCGGGAGCCAGTGAAGCTGTTGAAGGACAGGAGTGATGTGGTGAGTGGAGGGGGTCCTGGTGAGGGGAGGGGGTCCTGGTGATGATGCGAGCAGCAGAGTTCTGAACCAATTGAAGTTTATGGAGGGATTTGTGTGGGAGACCAAAGAGGAGAGAGTTACAATAATCCAGACGAGAGGTGACAAGGCTGTGAACAAGGATAGCAGTGGTATGGGGGGTGAGGGAGGGGCGGAGGCAGTTAATGTTACGTAGGTGGAAGTATGCAGACCGAGTGATGTTATTGATGTGGGATTGAAAAGATAGAGTACTGTCAAGGATGACCCCCAGACTCTTAACCTGTGGGGAAGGGGAGACCGTGGAGTTGTCAATGCTAAGAGAAAAACTATTGGTTTTGGATAAAGTGGATTTTGTGCCAACGAGGAGAACCTTGGTTTTGTCACTGTTTAGTTTGAGAAAATTGGAGGCGAACCAGGATTTTATGTCTGCCAAGCAGTCAGTGAGGGAGGAGGGTGGGGGGGGTGGAGGTGGGTTTGCAGGTGAGGTAGAGCTGGGTGTCATCCGCGTAACAGTGAAAATTGATATTGTATTTCCGGAAAATATTGCCAAGGGGAAGGAGGTAAATGATAAAGAGGAGGGGCCCCAGTACAGATCCCTGGGGCACACCTGAAGTGACGGGGAAATGGGAGGATGTGACGGATTTGATCTGGATGAACTGAGTGCGGCCACAGAGGTCTGATTTAAACCAGTCTAATGGAGTGTGGGTGAAGGCGATGGAAGAGAATCTATTGAGAAGGGTGGTGTGACAGATGGTGTCAAAGGCTGCGCTCAGGTCAAGGAGGATGAGGATGGAAAGTAAACCAGAATCTGCTGCCATGAGGAGGTCGTTGGTGATTTTTATGAGTGCTGTTTCTGTACTGTGAAGGGGGCTGAAACCAGACTGGAACTGTTCATACAGATGATTGTGAGATAAATGGGAATGAAGTTGAATAGCTACTGTTTTATGTCATGTATGTATATCTGTATGTATATATGCATGTATATATGTAGTGTATGTATATATGCATGTATATATGTAGTGTATGTATATATGCATGTATATATGTTGTGTATGTATATATGCATGTATATATGTAGTGTATGTATATATGCATGTATATATGTAGTGTATGTATATATGCATGTATATATGTTGTGTATGTATATCTGTATGTATATATGTAGTGTATGTATGTATATTTGCATGTATATATGTAGTGTATGTATATATGCATGTATATATGTAGTGTATGTATATATGCATGTATATATGTTGTGTATGTATATCTGTATGTATATATGTAGTGTATGTATATATGCATGTATATATGTCGTGTATGTATATCTGTATGTATATGTCGTGTATGTATATCTGTATGTATATATGCATGTATATATGTAGTGTATGTATATATGTATGTATATATATATTGTGTATTTACATCCGTATGTATATATGTCATGTATGTATATATGTATGTATATATGGTGTGTATGTACATCTGTATGTATATATGTCGTGTATGTATATATGTATGTATATATGTCATGTATTTACATCTGTATATATATATATATATATATATATATATATATATATATATATATATATATATATATATATATATATATATATGTTGTGTATGTACATCTGTATGTATATATGTCGTGTATGTATATATGTATGTATATATGTCATGTATGTACATCTGTATGTATATATGTCGTGTATGTACATCTGTATGTATATATGTTGTGTATATATGTATGTATATATGTCGTGTATGTATATATGTATGTATATATGTCATGTATTTACATCTGTATGTATATATGTCGTGTATTTACATCTGTATGTATATATGTCGTGTATGTATATATGTATGTATATATGTCATGTATGTATATATGTTGTGTATTTACATCTGTATGTATATATGTCGTGTATGTACATCTGTATGTATATATGTCGTGTATGTATCTGTATGTATATATGTCGTGTATGTACATCTGTATGTATATATGTCATGTATGTACATCTGTATGTATATATGTTGTGTATGTATATATGTATGTATATATATGTCGTGTATGTACATCTGTATGCATATATGTTGTGTATGTACATCTGTATGTATATATGTCATGTATGTATATATGCATGTATATATGTCATGTATGTACATCTGTATGTATATATATACACACACACACACACACACACACACACACACACACACACACACACACACACACACACATATATATATATATATATATATATATATATATATATATATATATATATATATATATATATATATGTCGTGTATGTACATCTGTATGTATATATGTCGTGTATGTTTATATGCATGTATATATATGTCGTGTATGTATATCTGCATGCATATATGTTGTGTATGTATATATGTATGTATGTATGTA
>NW_021941519.1:265051-282551 GCF_902148855.1 Sphaeramia orbicularis | reverse complement strand
AGTCCCAGGGCAGGACTCCAGAGACCAGGGTAGACTTTGGAGGCCTGGGCTGGCACCAGAGACCAGGGTGGACTTTGGAGGCCTGGGCAGGACTCCAGAGACCAGGGTGGACTTTGGAGGCCTGGGCTGGCACCAGAGACCAGGGTGGACTTTGGAGGCCGCGTTTCCACTGGATGGTACTGGCTCAACTCGACCCGACTCGTCCTTTTTGCCTTTCCATTATGAAAAAGGACCTGGAATCTGGTACCTGATACTAGTTTTTGGTCTCACTTCCGCGAAGGTTCCAAGCGATACTAAAGCATGACGTATAAACTCTGCAGACCACTGACTGGTCAGACAGTTTTCTCTGTGCCCCGCCCTTTTACAAACGCAGATGCGTTAGTGGACAGTAAATCTGTGGGTCCACATGAGAACAGATAAACTAGACCAGGATTGGTCCAGGAGGTTCAGTCTGTGGTGGAAGACGTAAAAATTCAGACCAGACAACACGCAACGAGCGAGTTTATCAGCAACTCTGAACAGATGACACGGAAATAACACGCCACATCGTTATGACAACCAGGTACTGTAAAGTCAGTAGTATCCTGGAATGGAAACGGTCTGCAGGAATACTGAGCTGAGCCAAGTCGGTTCCACGTAGTGGAAATGCAGCATAAATCACACAAAAGGATGCAGAAGAGCACACACAAAATGGGACGTTCGTTCTGCCGCAGCCTCTTCACTCACTTTAAAATAAGATTTTTCCTCCATGCAAAACAAAGAAAAGAAAACTAAATAAGTAAGTGGCGTGTCGTGTCTGGGCTCCAGCGTTCGTCAGACTGAGGCGTCGGCTCGGAGCGGCGCCGTGGCGCTAACACTGTGAGCGCCGTGGCCCTGATCCGGCCCACCTGACACCAGCATTAGTCTTTCAAAACTCAATCCGTCATCCTGACTGCTTCACCATGACAGGCCAAAGAGAACAACAGCACCACAAATCAGAAGGTGAGCCCCCCCCCACCCCCCCACACACACACAGATGTATGGCCGTGGGCTTTGAAATGCAAAGGAGGAGACGGATGTGTTTACATGATGACACTGTGTTTATCCATCAAAAGCAGATTGGAGAGCAGCAGCACCGAGGCAGCGTTTGGAGACAGTGGATGATGGAGTGCTAAGGCAGAGCCCAGGTGGCAACCACAATCCAACTACACATCCAACCACACATCCAGCCACCCATCCAACCGCCCATCCAACCACCCATCCAACTGCCCATCCAACTACACAGCCAACTGCCCATCCAACCACCCATCCAACTGCCCATCCAACCACCCATCCAACCACCCATTCAACTACACAGCCATCTGCCCATCCAACTACACAGCCAACTGCCCATCCAACCACCCATCCAACTGCCCATCCAACCACCCATCCAACCACCCATCCAACTGCCCATCCAACTACACAGCCAACTGCCCATCCAACTACACAGCCAACTGCCCATCCAACCACCCATCCAACTGCCCATCCAACCACCCATCCAACTGCCCATCCAACTACACAGCCAACTGCCCATCCAACTACACAGCCAACTGCCCATCCAACCACCCATCCAACTGCCCATCCAACTGCTGATTCCAACCACAATCCAACCACTGGGTGAGTGCTAGGGTTGGGGGGTTGGGGGCTTAGGGGGTTAGGGTTAGGGTTACTAACTGCCCTGGTCTCTAAGGACCAGGTCAGCCTCTTAAAGGAGTCGGATCCTGGTCTGAGACAGACTGTATATTATGGGATGTATTTGGTCTTCTGTTACTGTAGAAGTGCTGAGCTGCAGTATTACCTTAACAACCACTGCATGGATGGTGTGATAATAGAGTCTGCCCCCCCCCCCACACCGGTGGCCCCGCCCACAGCATTCATCATCCAGGGGTTATAAATAACCAAGGTGAACAATGCATGAAATCTAAACAGGAAGAATTTACAAAGACGAAAGAACAGAAAAAACAAGAAAAAAAACCAAAACAAAACAACTAAATCTAAACAGGCTGGATTTAAAACCAGTAAAGAGCTGGAAAAGAACAAGTTTAAAATAAATAAATTTAAAAAATACAAAGAGTAAAGAACAGAAAAAACAAACAAACAAACAAAAATAAATAAATAAATATAAACCATCAATAAGCTGTTTGTGTGTGTGTGTCTGTGTGTGTATGTGTGTGTGTATGTGTATGCGTGTATATGTGTGCATGTTTGTATGTATGTGTGTGTGTATGTGTGTATGTCTGTGTATATGTGTGTGTGTGTATGTGTGTGTATATGTGTGTGTGTGTTTGTGTGTGCATGTATGTGTGCATGTTTGTGTGTATGTGTGTGTATGTGTGTGCATGTTTGTTTGTGTGTGTGTGTGTGTGTGTGTATGTGTGTCCCTGTTGTAGTAGTCAGACTCTTGTTGGACATTCAGTTGTGTGTGTTCACTGCATCTGGCCTCTGTCCACTGCCCCCCCCCCCCCATCCAGAGTCAGGAGGTCAGCAGAGGACGACCTCCCAACACCATGAACAGCCTTCACATCTGAGGTGTTCTGTTACTCTGGTATCCACAGCAGAAAGAAGCGAAGGAGGAAAAAATGGAAACAAAAGAGAACAAGAATAGAGTCAAAAGTGACAGAAAGTCAATAAACTGAAAGAGTTTAGAACTGAGGAGACTGCACATGCTCAGTAAGCAGAGTCATGACACACACACACACACACACACACACATACACTGAACTGAACAGAAGAAAAACAGCGGATTCAACCAGGAAGTCCTGAAATGAACCACAGCTGCAGGAGGAAGGTGTTAAACATGTGCATTAAATGAAGGTGTTTAAACGTGCATTAGATGAAGGTGTTAGACGTGCATTTGATGAAAGTGTTAAACATGTGCATTAGATGGTGTTTAAACATGTGCATTAGATGAATGTGTTACAAATGTGCATTAGATGAAGGTGTTAAATATGTGCATTAGATGATGGTGTTAAAAATGTGCATTAGATGGTGTTAAACATGTGAATTAGATGAAGGTGTTTAAACAAGTGCATTAGGTGAAAGTGTTAAAAATGTGTATTAGATGAAGATGTTAAAAATGTGCATTAGATGAAGGTATAAACATGTGCATTTGATGAAAGTGTTCAACATGAGCATTAGATGGTGTTAAACATGTGCATCTGATGAAAGTATTAAACATGTGCACTAGATGAAAGTGTTAAACATGTACATTAGATGGTGTTTAAACACGTGCATTAGATGAAGGTGTTAAACATGTGCATTTGATGAAAGTGTTAAACATGAGCATTAGATGGTGTTAAACATGTGCATTTGATGAAAGTATTAAATGTGCACTAGATGAAAGTGTTAAACATGTACATTAGATGGTGTTAAACATGTGCATTAGATGAAGGTGTTTAAATATGTGCATTAGATGGTGTTTAAACACATGCATTAGATGAAGGTGTCAAACATGTGCATTAGATGAAGGTGTTAAACATGTGCATTGGATGAAGGTGTTAAACATGTGCATTAGGTGAAGGTATTAAACATGTGCATTAGGTGATGGTGTTAAACATGTGCATTAGATGAAGGTATTGAAACATGTGCATTAGATGAAGGTATTAAACATGTGCCTTAGATGGTGTTTAAACACGTGAATTAGATGAAGGTGTTAGATGTGCATTTGATGAAAGTGTTAAACGTGCATTAGATGGTGTTTAAACATGTGCATTAGATGAAGGTGTTAAAAATGTGCATTAGAGGAGGTGTTAATCATGTGCATTAGATGATGGTGTTAAAAATGTGCATTAGATGGTGATTACACATGTGCATTAGATAAATGTGTTAAAAACATGTGCATTAGATGGTGTTTAAACATGCATAAGATGAAGGTGTTAAACATGTGCATTAGATGAAGGTGTTAAACATGTGCATTAGATGATGGTATTAAACATGTGCATTAAATGAAAGTGTTAAAATGTGCATTAGAAGAAGGTGTTAAACATGTGCATTAGATGAAAGTGTTAAACTTGTGCGCTAGATGAAGGTGTTAAACATGTGCCTTATATGTTGGCGTTAAACATGTGCATTAGATGAAGGTGTTAAACATGTGCATTAAATGACAGTGTTAAACATGTGCATTAGAAGAAGGTGTTAAACATGTGCATTAGATGAAGGTGTTTAAACATGTGCATTAGACAAAAGTGTTAAACGTGCATTAGATGAAGGTGTTCCACATGTGCATTAGATGAAAGTGTTAAACGTGCATTAGATGGTGTTAAATATGTGTATTAATGGTGTTTAAACGTGTGCATTAGATGAAGGTGTTTAAACATGTGGATTAGATGATGGTGTTAAACATGTGCATTAGATAAAGGTGTTTAAACATGTGCATTAGATGAAGGTGTTAAAATGTGCATTAGATGAAGGTGTTAAACATGTGCATTAGATGAAGGTGTTAAACATGTGCATTAAATGTTGTTTAAAGATGTGCATGACATGAAAGTGTTAGAAATGTGCATTAGATGGTGTTTAAACATTTGCATTAGATGAAGGTGTTAAACATGTGCATCAGATTAAAGTGTTAAAAATGTGCATTAGAAGAAGGTGTTAAATATGCGCATAAGATGAAAGTGTTAAACATGTGCATTAGATGGTGTTAAACATGTTCATCAGATGTAGGTGTTAAACATGTGCATTAGATGGTGTTTAAACATGTGCATTAGATGGTGTTTAAACATGTGCATTAGATGAAGGTGTTAAACATGTGCATTTGATGAAAGTGTTAAAAATGAGCATTAGATGGTGTTAAACATGTGCATTTGATGAACATATTAAACGTGCACTAGATGAAAGTGTTAAACAAGTTGATTAGATGGTGTTAAACATGTGCATTAGATGAAGGTGTTTAAATATGTGCATTAGATGAAAGTGTTAAATGTGCAATAGATGAATGTGTTAAACATGTGCATTAGATGAAAGTGTTAAACATGTGCATTAGATGAAGGTGATACACGTGCATTAGATGAAGGTGTTAAAAATGTGCATTAGATGAAGGTGTTAAAAATGTGCATTAGATGAAAGTGTTAAAAATCTGCATTAGAAGAAGGTGTTAAACATGTGCATTAGATGAAAGTGTTAAACATGTGCATTAGATGGTGTTAAACATGTTCATCAGATGTAGGTGTTAAACGTGCATTAGATGGTGTTTAAACATGTGTATTAGATGAAGGTGTTAAACATGTGCATTAGATGGTATTTAAACATGTGAATTAGATGAAGTTGTTAAACATGTGCATTAGATGAAGGTGTTAAGCATGTGCATTAGACGAAGGTGTTTCAACATGTGCATTAGATGAAGGTGTTAAACATGTGTATTACATAAAGGTGTTAAACATATGCATTAGATGAAGGTGTTAAACATGTGCATTAGATAAAGGTGTTAAACATATGCATTAGATGAAGGTGTTTCAACATGTGCATTAGATGAAGGTGTTAAACATGTGCATTAGATGAAGGTGTTTAACATGTGCGTTAGATGAAGTTGTAAAATGTGTATTAGATGAAGGTGTTTCAACATGTGCATTAGATGATGGTGTTAAACATGTGCATTAGATGAAGGTGTTAAACATGTGCATTAGATGAAGGTGTTAAACATGTGCATTAGATAAAGGTGTTAAACATATGCATTAGATGGTGTTTCAACATGTGCATTAGATGAAGGTGTTAAACATGTGCATTAGATAAAGGTGTTAAACATATGCATTAGATGAAGGTGTTTCAACATGTGCATTAGATGAAGGTGTTAAACATGTGCATTAGATGAAGGTGTTTAACATGTGCGTTAGATGAAGTTGTAAAACGTGTATTAGATGAAGGTGTTTCAACATGTGCATTACATGAAGATGTTAAACATGTGAATTAGATAAAGGTGTTAAACATGTGCATTATATGAAGGTGTTAAACATGTGCATTAGATGAAGGTGTTTAACATGTGCATTAGATGTAAATGTTAAACGTGCATTAGATGAAGGTGTTTCAACATGTGCATTAGATGAAGGTGTTAAACATGTGCATTAGATAAAGGTGTTAAACATGTGCATTAGATGTAGATGTTAAACATGCATTAGATGAAGGTGTTTCAACATGTGCATTAGATGAAGGTGTTAAACATGTGCATTAGATGTAGATGTTAAACGTGCATTAGATGAAGGTGTTTCAACATGTGCATTAGATGAAGGTGTTAAACATGTACATTATATAAAGGTGTTAAACATGTGCATTAGATAAAGGTGTTAAACATGTGCTTTAGATGTGAATGTTAAACATGTGCATTAGATGAAGGTGTTTAACATGTGCGTTAGATGAAGGTGTTTAACATGTGCATTATATGAAGGTGTGTCAACATGTGCATTAGATGGTGTTAAACATGTGCATTAGATGAAGGTGTTTAACATGTGCATTAGATGTAAATGTTAAACGTGCATTAGATGAAGGTGTTTCAACATGTGCATTAGATGAAGGTGTTAAACATGTGCATTAGATAAAGGTGTTAAACATGTGCATTAGATGTAGATGTTAAACATGCATTAGATGAAGGTGTTTCAACATGTGCATTAGATGAAGGTGTTAAACATGTGCATTAGATGTTAAACGTGCATTAGATGAAGGTGTTTCAACATGTGCATTAGATGAAGGTGTTTCAACATGTGCATTAGATGAAGGTGTTAAACATGTACATTAGATAAAGGTGTTAAACATGTGCATTAGATAAAGGTGTTAAACATGTGCTTTAGATGTAGATGTTAAACATGTGCATTAGATGAAGGTGTTTCAACATGTGCATTAGTTGAAGGTGTTAAACATGCGCATTAGATGAAGGTGTTAAACATGTGCATTAGATAAAGGTGTTAAACGTGTGCATTAGATGAAGGTGTTTCAACATGTGCATTAGATGAAGGTGTTAAACATGTGCATTAGTTAAAGGTGTTAAACATATGCATTAGATGTAGATGTTAAACATATGCATTAGATGAAGGTGTTAAATATGTGCATTAGATGAAGATGTTAAATGTGCATTAGATGAAGGTGTTAAACACGAGCATTAGATGAAGGTGTTAAACATGTGCATTAGTTAAAGGTGTTAAACATATGCATTAGATGTAGATGTTAAACATATGCATTAGATGAAGGTGTTTCAACATGTGCATTAGTTGAAGGTGTTAAACATGCGCATTAGATGAAGGTGTTAAACATGTGCATTAGATAAAGGTGTTAAACGTGTGCATTAGATGAAGGTGTTTCAACATGTGCATTAGATGAAGGTGTTAAACATGTGCATTAGTTAAAGGTGTTAAACATATGCATTAGATGTAGATGTTAAACATATGCATTAGATGAAGGTGTTAAATATGTGCATTAGATGAAGATGTTAAATGTGCATTAGATGAAGGTGTTAAACACGAGCATTAGATGAAGGTGTTAAATATGTGCATTAGATGTAGATGTTAAACATATGCATTAGATGAAGGTGTTAAATATGTGCATTAGATGAAGATGTTAAATGTGCATTAGATGAAGGTGTTAAACGTGCATTAGGTGAAGGTGTTAAACATGTGCATCAGATGAGGGTGTTCAACATCAGGAGAAGACTGAGCAGGGACCATAAACTGGGGACATGCCCACATCCACCAGACTGATCCAGTCCACCTTTCTCACTTGTGCTGTAATAGTCCACTTGTTAGTAAGTAAGTAAGTAAGTAAGTAAGTAAGTAAGTAAATTTTATTTATAGAGCACTTTTCACAGACAGAGTCACAAAGTGCTTTATCAAATCAAATCAAAATCAAATCAAATTTACACAAACCAACATAATCCTCCAGGAACAAACACTTTTGACTGGTGACAGTAGAAGGAAAAAGTTCCTTTAACAGCAGAAACCTGGAGCAGAGCCAGACTCCTGAAGGACGGACATCTGCCTTGACCAGTTGGGGTTAAAGAGAGAGAGTAAAGGAGGAGAAAAGAGAGAGTGATAGAGATATAGAGAGACTGGGGGAGAGGGGGGAGGTAGGGGGAGACACATGGGGTACATGTAACACTGTAAAGTAGCAACTTTACACTGTGAAAAATGAATAAAACAGTACAAGTAAAATACAATTAGAATACCTGTGAAAAACAGTAAAGTACCATTAAAACAGTTTAAAATATGATAAATACATAAAGTGTAATCAGTTTGTGGTGGCCCTGAGTCAGCTGGGAAATTCAAAAGCCTGTTTGAACAGGTGTGTTTTGAGGTGTTTTTTAAACTCTCTACAGAGTCCATGGACCGTAAGTGTAGAGGCAGGTCATTCCACAGACGTGGTGCTACAGCTTTAAAGGACCTGTCAGCCCGTGTGCTGAAAAAGGTGTGTGGAACCGTCAGCAGCTGTGTGGAACCATCAGCAGGTGTGTGGAACCGTCAGCAGCTGTGTGGAACCATCAGCAGGTGTGTAGAACCGTCGGCAGGTTTAGTTTAGTTTAGTTTAGTTCATTAGTTTGATCCCCATTAGCTGCTGCATACCCCAGCAGCTACTCTTCCTGGGGTCATCAACAACACAGAAACAAAGCACCAACAATTTCCCACAACTCACTCAACAAACAGGATGTACATACACTCAACACAACAACACAAAACCAAAAATCAGCAACAGCACACCATACAAAACAATTACAATAATAATACCAACAACAACAGAAAAAAGAATAAATAAACCAAAAATCAGAAACAAAAAAATAAACACATAAAATAAAAATAAAAAAAATAATAAATAAATAAAAAACAGCTCCACAACAAACAAACAAAACAAACCGTCTAGATGATGTCATTATAGGATGTGCAATAGCTCAGACAGTTATTCTTGGGTAAATATGAAAATTCTCAACCTTTTAGAAAAACTAACTGCTTGAATTTCTGAAATTCAAACTTGTGCCAGTGTGTTCCATGCCACCATTACCCTGTATTGCACACTACCCTGTATTTGATTGGTCCTACAGGCAGGCAACAGGAAACGTCTGTCCTCTGACTGATATGTAGAATGTTGATGGATGTCACTGAAGAAAGTCAGTTTACTGTAAAGAAGTTCAGGTGTTTTTGTAATTATGATGTTTCTAATAAATTTAACTAAAGAGTATCTAATTCTGCCTTTAACATGTAACCAGGCCAGACGGGTGTGAGTGTCTCTAGTACTTGTTCTAAATGGACAGTTTAGGACTATTCGAGCTGCTTTATTTTGCACAATTTGAAGTTTATTTAGATTTACTTCTGATGTGTTTGACCAAATGATTGAACAATAATCTAAATGCGACAGAACTAATGATTCCACTAGTGTTTTCCTTATTTGATATGGTATGCAATTCCTACATTGTTTAACAGCACCAATGCTTCTGCCCATTTTATTTAATATTTGCTTTATATGAGAATTCCAAGTCAACATACTATCAACAGTCACACCTAACAGCCTGGCCTCAGCTACTTGTTCTATGTCAGTTCCACCAACAGACAAATTCAAAACAGGGGAGTGTGTGGAACCGTCAGCAGGTGTGTGGAACCGTCAGCAGGTGCTGTTCTGAAGACCTCAGGCTACAAGCCCAGCCCAGGATCAGGGAAGAAATGTATGCAGGGGCCTGGCCATGTAGAGCCCGGAAAGTTAGCACCAGAATTTGAAATGAAAATGATATAAAACAGGAGCCAGTGGAGAGATTTAAGGATGGGAGTGATGTGGGCTCTCCTGTTTGTGCAGATCAGAAGGATTCAGCTGAGTTCTGGACAAACTGTAGATGGGCCAGCTCCTTCTGTTTAAACAGGTGAACGGGCTGTTCCAGTAGTCTGTTTAAACAGGTGAACGGGCTGTTCCAGTAGTCTGTTTAAACAGGTGAACGGGCTGTTCCAGTAGTCTGTTTAAACAGGTGAACGGGCTGTTCCAGTAGTCTGTTTAAACAGGTGAACGGGCTGTTCCAGTAGTCTGTTTAAACAGGTGAACGGGCTGTTCCAGTAGTCTGTTTAAATAGGTGGTCTCCAAGGTGATGTTTGATCCCTGGGATTGCACTGTCCGGGGCGATAATGAGGGTCTCTGTTTTGCTGGAGTTCAGCTGGAGGCTGTTCTCATTTAGCCACTGCTTCAGCTCTGACAAGCAGATGATTAAGGAACTCAGTTTGTGGGGCTCAGAGGAGTTAAAGGAGCAGTATATCTGGATGTCATCTGTGAATAGATGATAGGAGACATCACTATAGTGTTGGATAATGTGGCCAAGTGGGAGGACATAGAGTAAGAATAGGACTGGTCCCAGGACAGAGCCTTGGGGCACACCACACAGTAGATCCGCTGAGTCAGATTGGAAGTTGTTTATTGACACAGTGAAGCTTCTGCCGGTCAGGTAAGAGGAGAACCAGTCTAGCACAGGACCTGACATCCCTACCAGGTCCCTCAGTCTCTCAGTCATTATGGGATGGTCGACTGTGTCAGAGGCCGAGGACAGATCTAGCAGGACCAAGACCGTGGATTTCCTGGAGTCAGCCGCCATCAGGATGTCACTGGACACTTTTAATAGTGCGGTTTGTGTTGAGTGGCGTTGTCTAAACCCAGACTGAAAAGTGTCATAGATCTGGTGTGTCTCCAGAAAAGCTGTAAGTTGTTTAGACACTGCCTTCTCAAGGATTTTGGCCAATAGGGGGAGCTTTGAAATGGGCCTGGAGCTTTTGAAGTCTGTGGGGTCCAGTGTGGTTTTCTTTAGTTTAGGTTCTATGATGGCCTGTTTGAAGGAGCTGGGAAACAAACCAGTTGAGAGCGACAGGTTAAAAAATTTTGTGACCCATGGTCCAATAGTGTCAAAGACACTGACAAGGAGCTTATGGTGGAGGAGGTCTGCAGAGTTGGAGGAGGGTTTCGTTTTAGATAAAAGTGCTGAGATGTCCTCCAGTGTCACAGGGTCGAAGGAGGACCAGGTTTGAAGAGGGGGATCAGCTCGGGTCAGACGGCCAGAGGGTGGTGGGATATTGTGTTTAATATCCCTGATCTTGTCTAACCTGTCTCACCTCTGTTGTAAACGTCCGTCTGTCTCACCTCTGTTGTAAACGTCCGCCTGTCTCACCTCTGTTGTAAACGTCCGCCTGTCTCACCTCTGTTGTAAACATCCGCCTGTCTCACCTCTGTTGTAAACGTCCACCTGTCTCACCTCTGTCCCTCCTTTGTCTTTTCTACTCAGGGTAAGTGAGTGATGCGTCTCCTGTGTGGATCTGGGGGGCGGCTGGGGGGCGGCTGGGGGGGCTAGATTGAACAGAAGTGCATTTCGTCACGCTAACACCGGAGGGAACGTCTGAAACAGGACGACGCCTCATGAATATCAAACACCCCCCTGCTTTAACGTGATACACTTCACACTTCCGAGAGTTAATTATCAGCCAATAACGTGGTGGCCCTGTGGATGACCACCGCTCCGACTTTTCAAGGTGCTCCGAAAAACTTTTGGACGGCAGCGAAGTTGTACCAACACGAGCCGAAGTGTAGTGAAGTGGAGTCTCCTGGAGACCAGAGGCACCGCCGTAAAAATGAGACCAAAAACAACAAACCACACATGTCTGACATACTGGTCCTAAAAGGCATCCATGCGGTATTTTACGGTCCACTGATGGGCCTTTTATTGTGCATGGGTCCGTTGAACCTTGGTCTGGTGCAAAGAGCGGCTGATTAAGTCCAGGATGGATGGGGTTCAAGTCCACCGCCATATCCACGTCTGTGTTCGCCAATTTCATTATTATAAAAGGCCTTCGAAGAGATCAGGAGAGAGACACAACCTGGCCACTTCATCACAGCTGAGAGTGGAAGACGGGGGGGGCTTCAAAGCCAGCCCCCCCCCTCTTGGACCAGCTCGTTGCTGTGACCCTGTTCCAAGCCCATCAACAGGCTGGAGGCTGGCAGGGTTCTGGAGTGGAGAGAGAGAGCAGCCTTTAATCTGCCACAGATGAGAGGGATACAGACCAGAAGACCAGCGGGGGGGGGGGGGGGGGGGGGGGGGGGGGGGGGGCAGACGAAAAGACCAGCGGGGGGGGGTGTCTGTGATGCAAACTGATTCACAGAAGATGCTGACACATCTTAAATCTGACCCAGACATGGATGAACATTAGAGGCATCAGCAGCGTACCACAGGACTCAAGAATGGACTCATGTTGGACAAGGACAGGACAAAGTCAGACAGGACAAAGACAGACAGGACAAAGACAGACAGGACAAAGTATAAGAGACAGGACAAAGACAGACAGGACAAAGTATAAGAGACAGGACAAAGACAGACAGGACAAAGTATAAGAGACAGGACAAAGACAGACAGGACAAAGACAGACAGGACAAAGTATAAGAGACAGGACAAAGACAGACAGGACAAAGACAGACAGGACAAAGTCAGACAGGACAAAGACAGACAGGACAAAGACAGACAGGACAAAGTATAAGAGACAGGACAAAGACAGACAGGACAAAGACAGACAGGACAAAGTCAGACAGGACAAAGACAGACAGGACAAAGACAGACAGGACAAAGTATAAGAGACAGGACAAAGACAGACAGGACAAAGTATAAGAGACAGGACAAAGACAGACAGGACAAAGTATAAGAGACAGGACAAAGACAGACAGGACAAAGACAGACAGGACAAAGTATAAGAGACAGGACAAAGACAGACAGGACAAAGTATAAGAGACAGGACAAAGACAGACAGGACAAAGACAGACAGGACAAAGTATAAGAGACAGGACAAAGACAGACAGGACAAAGTATAAGAGACAGGACAAAGACAGACAGGACAAAGACAGACAGGACAAAGTATAAGAGACAGGACAAAGACAGACAGGACAAAGACAGACAGGACAAAGTATAAGAGACAGGACAAAGACAGACAGGACAAAGACAGACAGGACAAAGTATAAGAGACAGGACAAAGACAGACAGGACAAAGTATAAGAGACAGGACAAAGACAGACAGGACAAAGTATAAGAGACAGGACAAAGTATAAGAGACAGGACAAAGACAGACAGGACAAAGTATAAGAGACAGGACAAAGACAGACAGGACAAAGACAGACAGGATAAAGTATAAGAGACAAGACAAAGACAGACAGGACAAAGTATAAGAGACAGGACAAAGACAGACAGGACAAAGTATAAGAGACAGGACAAAGACAGACAGGACAAAGTATAAGAGACAGGACAAAGACAGACAGGACAAAGACAGACAGGACAAAGTATAAGAGACAGGACAAAGACAGACAGGACAAAGTATAAGAGACAGGACAAAGACAGACAGGACAAAGACAGACAGGACAAAGTATAAGAGACAGGACAAAGACAGACAGGACAAAGACAGACAGGACAAAGTATAAGAGACAGGACAAAGACAGACAGGACAAAGACAGGACTAAGGGTAAAGACAGGGCAAAAGATAAAAGACAAAGACAGGACTAATGCTGCGTTTCCACGACGTGGTACCAACACGACTCGAATCAACTCAACTCGAATCGATTCAACTCGAATCGACTCGACTTGGCCTTTTTGCATTTCCATTACGAAAACTGACCTGGAATCTGGTACCTGGTACTAGCTTTTTGGTCTCATCTCCGCTGAGGTTCCAGAACTGGGGACCAGATACTAAAAGGTGACGTGTAAACACTGCAGACCTCTGATTGGTCAGTGGTGTGTGTGCCCCACCCTTTTCCAGTAAATCTGTCAGTAGGTGAATCCACATGATGACAGTCTGTAAAACTACACCATGGTTTGTCCAGGAGGTTCAGACGCAACAGCAGGAGCAGGAGTTTGATGAGACAACAGGCAACCAGTGAGTTTATCAGCAATTGTGAGCAGAGCACACAGAAGTAACACATTATTTATATAGTGCCAAATCATAACAAAAGTTTTCTCATGACACTTTACATATAGAGTTGGTCAAAACCAGACTCTAAGCCAAAATCCACATCAGCTGATTAATGAGTTCCTGATGGGATTCACTCACAGCGCTGAGATCACATGAACGTGATTGGACAATTGGATTATGTCCACATGTGGGTCTCACTTTGAAAACTCCATTAGAACACATTCCAGTCCAGTGGAAGACACCAGCTGATTTTAAGACTATATTTAGAACAGAAGCACAACAAACCTGTATTTAGCTGCTGCTGATGGAACAGTTCTGTTAGAGGTGCAGGAGACTTTCGTGAGCAATTTTTCATAAAATCTGTCCATTCTCAGTCATATCCTCAGTATCATGAATCTGTCTGTCTTTCATTCCTCAGCTGAATCTGTTGCATTACAGTGGACAGTTACTTAGTTCCATCCACCGTAAACAAACCATGTGTTTCCATTCAGAATTAGGAGGGAACTCGGACATCTGAGGAGTTTTTTGTTGCTGCGGGGAGGTTTGCACTGTCGCTGAGCCTCTGTTTCCCACAATGCACACTGTGACAAAAAATTCCTCAGATGCCCAAGTTCCCTCCAGGTTCTGAACGTAAACACATGGTATTTGTTTCTGGTGGATGGAACTAAGAAACTGTTCACTGTAATGCAACAGATTCAGCTGAGGAATGACAGACAGACGAACAGATTCATGACACTGAGGATATGACTGAGGTTTGACAGATCTGATGAAAAATGGCTCACAAAAGTCTCCTGCACCTTTAACGTCCCCATCTGTTACTGTTTCAGTGACAGTTGAAACAGTTGAAGTGACAGTTGAAGCTCTGCTGTACTTCCCAAATGCAAACCTTGCATCAGAATGGAAATAACCTTCCTCTCTTTACATGTATAACAGTGGCATTATTTCACCTTTATCAATAAAGGGAAGGAATCATCTCCTAAATAAATAAATAAATAAATAAATAAATAAATAAATAAGCCGTCACCTGTGCACAAGTTAAACTGTTCACGCACCGCAGACAGAACAAAGCACCAACACAACATCCACCTGGATCCACCAACACTGACGCAACCGCACAAAATAGACCCAACAATGTACGCTACCACACGGAAATAAACAGCTGCTAGAGTCACAGGAGAAAAAATAAATAAATAAAGAGTCACAGGAGCGTTCTGAGTGTTAGCTAAACATCCAGTCCACTTCCACAGTGAACGACGGGTCGAATAATAAAAAAAAAGAACCAAAACCATGTGTTCTCTGAGCATCAAGAGGTTTTTATAACATCTGCAAAAAAATGGAACTGTAGCTAGAACTGAACTGAACTCATGTTTACACATGTCCCTTTAGTCCATCTGTCCCAAACTGTCCCTTTAGTCCATCTGTCCTAAACTGTCCCTTTAGTCCATCTGTCCTAAACTGTCCCTTTAGTCCATCTGTCCCAAACTGTCCCTTTAGTCCATCTGTCCCAAACTGTCCCTTTAGTCCATCTGTCCTAAACTGTCCCTTTAGTCCATCTGTCCTAAACTGTCCCTTTAGTCCATCTGTCCCAAACTGTCCCTTTAGTCCATCTGTCCCAAACTGTCCCTGTAGTCCATCTGTCCCAAACTGTCCCTTTAGTCCATCTGTCCCAAACTGTCCCTGTAGTCCATCTGTCCCAAACTGTCCCTTTGGTCCATCTGTCCTGAACTGTCCCTTTAGTCCATCTGTCCTAAACTGTCCCTTTAGTCCATCTGTCCCAAACTGTCCCTGTAGTCCATCTGTCCCAAACTGTCCCTTTAGTCCATCTGTCCCAAACTGTCCCTTTAGTCCATCTTTCCCAAACTGTCCCTGTAGTCCATCTGTCCCAAACTGTCCCTTTAGTCCATCTGTCCTAAACTGTCCCTTTGGTCCATCTGTCCCAAACTGTCCCTTTGGTCCATCTGTCCTGAACTGTCCCTTTAGTCCATCTGTCCTAAACTGTCCCTTTAGTCCATCTGTCCCAAACTGTCCCTGTAGTCCATCTGTCCCAAACTGTCCCTTTAGTCCATCTGTCCCAAACTGTCCCTTTAGTCCATCTTTCCCAAACTGTCCCTGTAGTCCATCTGTCCCAAACTGTCCCTTTAGTCCATCTGTCCTAAACTGTCCCTTTGGTCCATCTGTCCTAAACTGTCCCTTTAGTCCATCTGTCCCAAACTGTCCCTTTAGTCCATCTGTCCCAAACTGTCCCTTTGGTCCATCTGTCCTGAACTGTCCCTTTGGTCCATCTGTCCTAAACTGTCCCTTTAGTCCATCTGTCCCAAACTGTCCCTTTAGTCCATCTGTCCCAAACTGTCCCTTTAGTCCATCTGTCCTAAACTGTCCCTTTGGTCCATCTGTCCTAAACTGTCCCTTTAGTCCATCTGTCCCAAACTGTCCCTTTAGTCCATCTGTCCTAAACTGTCCCTTTGGTCCATCTGTCCTGAACTGTCCCTTTGGTCCATCTGTCCTAAACTGTCCCTTTAGTCCATCTGTCCCAAACTGTCCCTTTAGTCCATCTGTCCCAAACTGTCCCTTTAGTCCATCTGTCCCAAACTGTCCCTTTAGTCCATCTTTCCCAAACTGTCCCTTTAGTCCATCTGTCCCAAACTGTCCCTTTAGTCCATCTGTCCCAAACTGTCCCTTTAGTCCATCTGTCCTAAACTGTCCCTTTGGTCCATCTGTCCTGAACTGTCCCTTTGGTCCATCTGTCCTAAACTGTCCCTTTAGTCCATCTGTCCCAAACTGTCCCTTTGGTCCATCTGTCCTAAACTGTCCCTTTGGTCCATCTGTCCTAAACTGTC
Organism: Sphaeramia orbicularis; assembly: GCF_902148855.1. NCBI lineage: Eukaryota > Metazoa > Chordata > Actinopteri > Kurtiformes > Apogonidae > Sphaeramia > Sphaeramia orbicularis. The sequence continues at coordinate 265,819 of NW_021941519.1, read as the reverse complement.
CCTTTGGTCCATCTGTCCTAAACTGTCCCATATTTCTATAAATGTGTTCCAAACACAAGTGTGTAATGTTGGTTTGTCCATTCAGTCCCTGCTGTGCTGATGAGTTTCTTTAGTTGTGGTAGATGTCAGTGTCGGTCCTTTAGTTTCTGTAGCTGTGGTAGATGTCAGTGTCGGTCCTTTAGTTTCTGTAGCTGTGGTAGATGTCAGTGTCGGTCCTTTAGTTTCTGTAGCTGTGGTAGATGTCAGTGTCGGTCCTTTAGTTTCTTTAGTTGTGGTAGATGTCAGTGTGGGTCCTTTAGTTTCTTTAGTTGTGGTAGATGTCAGTGTCGGTCCTTTAGTTTCTTTAGTTGTGGTAGATGTCAGTGTCGGTCCTTTAGTTTCTTTAGTTGTGGTAGATGTCAGTGTGGGTCCTTTACAGGGTGGGGAAGCCAAATGTACACTGAACATTTAGTTGTTTTTTCTCAGCAGACACTACGTCAGTTGTTTTGAACCCAAACATATACTGATGTCATAATCATACCTAACACTATTATCCATACCTTTTCACAAACTTTGGCCCATATGAGTAATCAGGAAAGCAAACGTCAAAGAGTGTGTGATTTGCTGAATGCACTCGTCACACCAAAGGAGATCTCAAAAATAGTTGGAGTGTCCATAAAGACTGTTTATAATGGAAAGAAGAGAATGACTATGAGCAAAACTATTACCAGAAAGTCTGGAAGATACTATTAAAGAAGAATGGGAGAAGTTGTCACCCCAATATTTGAG